>NC_061122.1:79084576-79358172 GCF_002878395.1 Capsicum annuum
GTAGCGTATATTAGCTGAGATGCATAGTGAGCGATACCCGATAAACCCAGGAGCCACTAATATATACTGAGATTTATGGTAAACCTATTGGTGGAATGGTATAAAGAAAGCTATTATAGAGTTTGTGGCCAAGTGTTCAAATATTTAGTAGGTTAAGGTTAAGCACTAAAGGCCTAGTGCTACACTTTAGAAGTTTAGTAGCCCCACTTGAAAGTGGGAGGTGGTGAACGTGGATTTTGTGACAGGATTGCCTCATACGCATTGCCAGCATAACTCGATATAGGTCATTGTAGATAGAATGATAGCTCATTTCTTACCAGTTCATACTTTGTATTTAGCTGAAGATTATGCTAGACTCTATCTCAGGGAGTTAGTATAGTTGCATAGAGTTTTGTTGTCTATCATTTTAGATAGAGGTACTCAGTTTAACTCTTATTTTTTGAAAGTTTTTCAGAAAGGTATTGGTACCCAAGTTCACCTCAGTCTTGCTTTTTATCCTCAGATAGATGGCCAGGTAGAGAGGACCATTCAGACCTTAGAGGACATGTTGAGGTCTTATTTTATTGATTTTAAGGTTAGCTGGGATGACCACTTACCTTTGATGAGTTTTCCTACAACAAAATTTATCATTCTAGTATTCAAATGGATCCATTTAAAGTTCTTTATGGGAAGAGATATAGATATCTTATTGGCTGATTTAAGGAAGAAGAGGCAATGGTAATGGGACTAGATTTAATGTTTGAAGCAATGGATAAAGTTCAGTTGATTCGTGAAAGGCTGATGACAGCCCAAAGTCATCAAAAATCTTATGTGAAAGTGAGGAGAAGAGACCTTAAGTTTGAGGTTGGTGACTTGGTTTATTTAAAAAATTTTCCTATAAAAGGGGTGAAGAGATTTGGCAAGAAGAGGAAGCTCAGTCCCTATTATATTGGCCCATATAGGATTTTGAGTCATTTTAGCAAGATAGCTTATGAGTTAGAGTTGCCTGTAGATTTGGCATCTGTACATCAGTTGTTTCATGTCTCCTTGCTAAAAAGATGCATTGGTGATTTAGCTTCTGTGGTTCCTTTGGAATGTGTGGATGTGAAAGATAGTCTCTTACATGAAGAATTTCCAATTGAGATCCTTGACCGTCAGGTTCGTAGGTTAAGGAATGAGGAAGTTCCCTTGGTTAAAGTTCTTTGGAGAAATCAATTTGTTAAGGGAGCTACTTGGGAAGCAGAAGCTGATATGCGAGCCAAGTATCCTCATCTTTTCCCCATGAATTTGATCCAACTTAAAGTAATGGTTTCTCTTAAATTGACTCTCTCATTTTCTACTCAGCTTTACAACCACCCCTGTGTCATTGCATGTATTCATGAATTCAGTTCAGTTCATGTATCATGTCTCAGACTCAGTTGTTTTACTCGTGTTTCAGCTCATAAGTATTCAGTATACGACCTCAGTTTTCTTAGAATTATTAGCCTAACCAGTTTCATTCAAGGATGAATGATCCAACGGGAAAGATATTGTAATACCCCAAGTTTTCATGTTCTAAACCTCCCAAGAAATAGCCCATGAGATTAGCTTTCCAATGCATCAAACCTTGTCTTAGTCTAAGGCCATGGCAAGAAGTAGTGGAAATTCTTACTTGACAACCTGGAAAGACTGCAATGGTTACGAATCAGGGTAACGAATCATTACCACTCATGACGAGTTGCCATGAGTGAGTGTAACCACTCCAGTGAATCCCTCTTCATTAAGCCCAGTGACTATGATACCTCAACATAACTCATAATCAATGCCTAAGAGTCGTATAGAGGGACTCATAATCATACCAGTGTGTGTGTCCAAGAACCCTCTCCAATGGTTATGAGTCTAACATAGGACTCATAACCCAACCTTGTGAGTCTTTAAATAGAGTCGTAACCTGACCAGTGTGTGTGACCCAAGGTCTTGGCTTCTAACTATGACTCTAACCTATGATTTATAATTAGTCATGCGAGTATTTAGGTGGCATATCATAGTCAAACCAGAATATATCCAGAATCCTAGGGTACGACTCAGACCATGAGTCATAACCAATCATTACGAGTCACAAGCTGAGTCATAACGATTAGGGGTATATTTTACTGTACGTTTTTCCAAAGGCCTTTATGTCTTTTCCCACTCCATTAAAATCCAAACTCAAGTCATTTTGGCTTTACAAGGGATGGTATAAAAAACCTCAAAAGCCCTAAATGACGACATAATCCTCAATTTTACTAAAGAGAATCAAGAGTGACGGTTTTCTGTTCTTCCTCAAGCAATTGGAGTTTATCAAGAACAAGATTAATTTCAAGGATTTCTCCAAAGCTTCTACTTCAAGTATGTGGGGTATTCATTAATGTGTTCCTTTCACCCATTGAGCCCAAAAACCCTCTTTTTGGTTCAAGTATAAATTATACTCTAGTTATGATCAACAACAACAACAACAACCCAGTATATTCCAACAAAGTGGGGTCTGGAAGGGTAGAGTATACGGAGTCCATACCACTACCCTTAAAGAGATAGAGAGGCTATTTTCGATAGACCTCCAGCTCAAAATACAAGACAGTATACAAAAGCATCAAAAGCATAGAAACTAATAAAATAGCATAGGTACGACATCCACAAAACATTGTACATTTCCAAACAAAGGACACCAGCATCTACCTAATTACTGACTACGACTCATCCACACCCTTAGCCATCTATCCTAATGTTTTTCCTCCATATCATCCTATCCAGGGTTATGTCCTCAGTCAACTGTAACTGCTCCATGTCACGTTTAATCACTTTATGATCAAGTTCAATGTAAATTATGAAATTCATCCATGTTTCCTCATTAGTTTTATATTCAAGCCATGTTAATAGTCTTACTCCATGAGAATCATGCTCTTACATGCTTGAAGTTCCAAAAATCCATGTTATGTTGAGTCAATACTATGTCAATTTCCCAAATTATTCTCTAAACTGTATAAATATGATATTTTCCCGAGGAACTCATTCCCATGTTTACATTCGTGAAATTTATCAGACTATTGAAATATCTCATGTTTGGGTTTTTGAATTATGACTTTATTTCATTGCTAGCAGGTTATGAACCCCCGATACCTATATGTTTACTTATGTTTCAGTCTTTTCAAGTAATGGGTCAGTCAACTCAGGATTTTATTGTTGTACCTAGTATTATTTCATGTCAAATTATTAGTTTTACATGTCCATGATCTCTTTAGATTAGGCATGCACTATCAGTTTTAAAATACCTTATTTAAGCAAATCAGTTATTTGTGTATGCATCAGTCAGTATTTTAGTGTCTTTTAGTTGGGAGTAGGATTTAGCATCGAGAGGGAAGTGTGGGTTTAGCGCATCCTACTTCACAGAAACTACATGCCAATGTAGGTTTAGAGGCCTCAACAAAGAGAGATTCCTTTTGCTTAATATGGGCTCATTTTAGTGATTACTCTAGTTGAGTTTCTACCCCAATGGCAAGGATATAACATCTCTCCTCAACGTGGGTCAGACGTTAGACTCCATGATAGATCACATGGTTTATGTCGTTTACATGATAGCTCCTACAATTTGAGTCAAAACTCAGTTTATCTCAATTTAGGTTTCCTTGATCAATTAGACAGATTTTAGTAATTATTCAATTAGTTTTACAGATTATTTCAGTTATTCAGATAACAGTTATTCAGATCATGTCAGTATTTACTATATTGGGTCTTCCATTCTCAGATTTACATGTTCATGCATCCAGTTCAGATTTCATATGTATTTCAGTAATCCTTGCCTCACCTACCTATACATTCAAAGTACTGATCTCATACTTTTTTCTGTACTATGTTTTCTTATAACATAGGCTCGAACGTGCAGTTCACTTAGCATCGTTAGACAGATTAGCATTCTCCCAGAAGCAGTAGTGGTGAGTCCTCATCCATCAAGGATGAGATTTTTATTTCAGACATTCATAGTAGCTACTTTTATGTCATTCAATCAGATTTAGTTGGGGGCCTATCCCATCAATCCTCATGTTAGAGGTTCTCAGAAGTTCAGACTAGATGCTCAGACAGTTAGTTTATCTTTCAGATATTATTTGTTGTCTTTCAAACATGTTATTTATATTCATATCACTGTTCCATTTTTGGAGCATATTTATTTATATTTGTCTTTCGCACATGTTATTTCAATATCCAATTTATTCAGCACTCTCAGTAGGTACTAGTACATGGTTTAGCTGATCACTTGTGGCCTTAAGCATCATGTCGCGACAAGGGGTAGTCTCAAGGCTTAACAACTTTTTAACTAGTTGATAACTTATAAATTAGGCGTCACCTTACCTAAGTGATTTAAGATGTTTTCTGTTTAAGTCTGATGACTAAGTTGACAGCTCATCATTAGTTGACAGCTTGTGAACTCAAGTCATCACCTTCTCTTAGACAGACACTTTGAGGTAAAATGAGCATAACTTTTTATGCCGATATCAGATTAAGGTGAAATTTGATGCATTGGAAAGAAGACTCAAAAATATTTCATTTGATGTATACCACCTAACATTTATATTCTAGGATTAGAGGTCGTTGGAAGTTGACCCAAGCTAAAATATCTTCGAAAACTTAATTGGAAGAAAAGTTCTCAGCTCATCTTTGAGTTAGGAGATCTTTATGATCTCGATTCATATCCAAAGATGTTCCCACACTATATAATTGATCAACACACTGATTTTGACATGGAAATCACTTAGTTTTGGTCTATATACATAAGAACGATGGTTTGAGTTCTAGCCTAAAAATGTGGGGTATTACTAATACACAAGGATCCCAAATATATCAAAACAACATTATAACCTAGTTCACACAAGAAACCCAAAACAATAACTATAATATAATGCTATCCACTCAAGGAACCATCAAACTTACCAATACCTTATACTTGCATGTTAAGGGTCTTATAGTCTCCAACTAGCCATGACCTACAAGGGATGAGTAAGATCTTGTCCCTGTATCAAATATCCCAGACATCTACTGTCTACCAACTTTGTACCAATCAATCCACTGATGATTTCATTTATTGACTCATCTTTAATAATAACATATTCCGTGAAAATAACCTTTACCAGCTCATCTCATTATAATAACATATCCCGTGAAGATGTTTTTTACTGGCACAGCTCAAATATAAATCTATGTCACAACACATACAGTCACAATATTTGATAACACAACCACACTTGCATTTCAAACAAGCTTGTTTTACATAATCTCATTTTAAGTGATCAAATAACTTGTAAAATTATACAGCACGTTAATCATTAAATAGCATGCATTGCAATAACTAAACAAACATTCCAAACACTTGGTAAAACTCAAGTTCATCATTCCATGTAAACAAAATTTATCCTATAACGAACAAAATCACAAGTATATATGAAGGTCATACAATAACTAATAATTTAGGCCTTATCAATTTGTATTCATCAATTACAATATGTCCAAAGACAAATCTACAAATTATTCAAGTAAGCATTATCAAGCCATATTCATTAAATTCATGTATTTATTTAAGGGGTACACTATCAATAAAATAGAGTCTAAACTCCATTAGAGAATATTCAACCATTCAACTCTATTCAACTTACGATTCTAGCTTTAGTCATACACCTTTACGCATCTTACTTCTTAACCCTTATTCCAACTTAAATTTAGGCTCTTAAGTTATAATATTGTATTTTCGTCATAAAAACATACTCCTAATAATATTACAATAGGAGTATCACACATTCAAGATATGGCCAACCTCAGTTTCAATGTTTTATGGTATTTAGGCTGAATCACTAGATTATAATCTCACACAATATCCTTATCATCATCTATATTCACATAATTCACATTAATAAATTATGGATTCATACAAACACAAAACATTCATCAAGGATTCATACATTAATATATCAACACACAATTAGGTTTTTATTAGATTAATTCCTTGTTTTATCCTTTCAAACTTTGTGCCTGCAAGCCTAAGCAAGATTTATTCCATCGAATATATATTTTGAATATGATTTCTAATCATAGTCGACTACTCATAAACCATAACCTATCTGACACCAATGTTCTACCACCAGTAAGTTATATCATGAATCTTTTTGGTTTTTCTTCACATTTTGAATGTTAAATAGTCTAATAAAAAACAATCAAAGATTAAAAATAAACTATTCTTCAAACAAATACTTTTGGAAATTCAAATACACTAGTTCTACCCTTTAATATACTCCAAATCTCTATATTTTAGAATAGGGAGATAACTTTCTAGTACCAAAGACATAATCTAACAATATTAACTTAAATTCAAGGGAATTCTACCAATTAATTCACTTTAAACCAGAAAATTCCACCTCAGTTCACTTTCTACCACACCATTATCAATATAATGTTATTATATGGATTTTAGAATCAAACAAGTGTTAGATTGATGAAAGAACTTTCCTTAAAGGAGGAAATCGATGAAAAACTAAAGAAATTACCCCTACCCTACCCTAGCCTGACCTTGAATGAGTTTGCAAAATAAAATAAAACACTTTAGTCTTAAAACAACATTTAATTATGGTAGATCGCTATAGCATCCCTGTTATGGTAGCCTGTTGCCTTAGCTTTTCAACATAGACCGTCTTCAGTACTGATTATAAATTTTTGCTCAAATATGATATTAATGAAAAATTGGTGGCATTGGAAAGAATACATAGTGATATTTAATTTGGTAGGTATTAGTACCCAAAACTCTTTATGTTCTAGGGAGAGTGCTTATTTAAAGTTGATCCTAGTTTAAACTTAGCTCAAAACTCAATTAGTAAGGACACTTCCTACTTAATTTTGTGTCAAGGATGTTGTATGATCTTAATTAATATATGTTGCGCGCCCACACCAAAAAATTAATCCTAAAACCCATGAATAATAATATTTTTATGTCTTTAATATAGATATTTTCAGTAACGGAAAAATAGGTCACTATAATATGATAACCTTAAGGCCATAGTATTGCCTAGATCTTGCTACAAGTGGATGCCCTTATAATTTCAACATTTTAAGACCGTAATTGAGTATAATTCTATTTTGTATAGGATAACTTCTTAATTAAAATTATGTGAAGAAACTATAAATGATAAGGACATGATGGAAAAGACACTTACTACTCATTCCTCAAATGTTGTACTGTAGTATAATATCTTGAAAGGACTTTTAGAAATATTCTATATTGATCTCATGCCTTCTGGTGGCTTACCAAAATAATTCCCGTTGAACAAATAATTATAAAGTATATCTCACTACTTTATTATCGAAAGCAAATAAGGTAAAAGCACATGATCAGCCTAAAAGAAGGCAAAATTAAGGTTATATAATATGTGTGGGGGTGGAAATTATAAGGAATGATATAATATTTATTATGATAATGATAACCATAAAAGGGAGAACCATATGGGTTCTCAAAACAATCCTTCAAAAGGAAACTATTATCTTTGTAGCATGAAAGGATATTGAAAAACTGAATGTTGAGCGCCTAAGTATTTTGCTAGGTTTTATCAAAATTCTTTCAAATGGAAGGAAAATAAAGGTGGTGCCTCTTCTAATGCTTGAATAAAGTCATATTTGACTTATAAAAATGATATGAAGTAGGACCTTCACAAAAATAAAATGATGATATCAATGATAATTTGGCTTTCAAAGATAATGATTTAGATGGCCTTGGTGATTTACTCATTTGAAGGTTGAATACTTCTTTGGAAATCAAAATTAAATCTTGATCAATTTATTGGAAAAATTAATTATATTATTTTATTTATGTATTTTTTAAATTATTTTTATTATGTTGTTTTATTTTTCAGAAAGAAAAAAAGTATTTAAGTATTCTAGCAATGTTGTTAGATTTCACATTTTTTATGATGTTTTTTTTCTTTTATTAAGATAAAATAAATTTCTCTAATCTTTAATTGGATTTAAGATGAATATGAAGATATGTATCTTATAGATAGTGCTACAACTCACATTATATTAAGAGAAAAGAAATATTTTTCTAATTTAATTATGAAAAAACCTATATTAATACAATATCTGGTAGTACAAAATTCACTGAGGTCTCTAAAAAAGTGCTCTTGTTACTACCCGGAGGAGCAATATGGGATTTGATAATGGATGATATTGTCGTAAGTATCAAAGAAACTTATTAAGCTTCAAGGTTATTCGCCAAAATGGTTATCATATTAAGACTATCAATGAAGGACAAGTTGAATACCTTTACATAACTACAATAAAGGGAGGGAAAATTGTTGTGCACGAAAACTTATCTATGCTTTCTTCTGAGTTGTAATATTTTAGAATTAGTATGGTTGAATCATATGCCATAATAAACAAAAGTTTTATGGGTCCAAATGATTTTATAATGTCAAGAGTATTTGGTTATCTCGATTTTAATATGATGCAAAAAATTATTGAGAATTCACATAGGCATACTTTAATGAATCAAACTATTCTTCTGTAATGACCCTGGGTTATTTTCCATGTTTTCATGCTTTTAGAGTTTTCCTATAGCTTTCCTAAGTTTTATGATTGTTGGGGCTAATAGTTTGATTACCGATTAGTTTGTTAGTTTTTAGAGTCATTCCCCTATTTTGAAGCTTTTGAAGTTAATGAATCGGTCTTGGGCCAGAAACTCAAATGTCATTTCTAATAGTCTCATCAACTCTAGAATAACAATTTTAGGCTAGGTGATCCTTGGTTTGGATTTTGAGGCTTCCAGACTCATTTAAGTTATTCGGTGGATTTTGGCTAAAATGGCTCCTTGGATGTAGGACCTTTATTTATCAAAATAACCTTAGATGAAAATTTTAATGGCATCATTGAGTTTTGAGTGAAAAAATTGGTAGGTTAGAATATCTCATTTACAAGAATGGGCTTCTAAACCAATCCTGAGCACCCAGTTGAAGTTCATTAGGACTTGTTAAATTTGGTTGGTGCCAAATTATTTGGTGCAACTGCTTTAGCGACCAAGAGACCGCTTTAGTAAAAGATAGTTTAGTGTTTTGGCGTAGCTTTAGTAGAATCCACTTTAGCAGAGCTTTCCTAGATGAGTCCAGGTCTCTTTAGCAGCCTCCTAACCACTTTAGCAGTAACCACTTCAGCGGCACTGCTAAAGCATCCACCGTTAGTACTTATATAAATACTTTACCCTCCTTATTTCCAAATTATCTTGTAAGTGTTAAACCACTATTGCAGACATTGTAAGCTTTGAAAATTAAGAGAAACTGAGTACTTAGTGTTAGGATTGATTTAGAAGCATTCCAATGATCGTTATATCATTGTATTCTTGTAAGTTTCTGCTTAATTTTTTATTATTTATTCATTTTAGTTCGTGTATGTAGAATGTGTTGGGACTAATTTAGGGGTTGTTTGAGCTCTAATTTTGCTAAGTTTGCTTACAAAATGATTTTTAAGCTGAGAGGGATGAAGTGAAGATTTTAATTTTATGATTCTGCAAGCGGGTCCTACATGGGATTTTTAGTCCAACTTTTGACCTAGAGTATTTATATGCAACATAGGTATTCATTTTTCTTGTTGATGTATATATTGTTATTTCGATAGCGTGACCACACTCGAAGGCTTTTTGAAAGGGAAAAGCTCCAGTATATAGGATTTAGTGAGCTTTCAATGGAGTCCAGGTAAGCTAGGACAGCCTTCTTTTAGATTATGCTTAATTATGGTATTAGTGTAGTATTGTGCTAGCTTTATATGGGTATTTATAATTTGATTAATGTTTTAGTATTTTAATACCTTATTTAGCTAGTTAGGGCCCTTTTTCGATAGAATATAGGCTTATTCCTCCTTAGGATAGAGAGTATTATCATCTGTTAAGACTAGAATTAGTGCTTAAAGTACCTTAGGATAGGATTAGGAAGCCCTAGACTAGGTTTGTCTAGGTTTGACCTTAGGTTGGATTATCAAGACCCTATAGTAGGCCCCACTTCTCTGTTAGATAGAATGTCTTAAATAATGTCCTATTTAGAATTAGTTGGACTCATAACTACTATGTTAATCTATTAAGTTGGATTTAAGTTGATTTAGATTTAGTTACTCACCTATTTAGCTTTTTTCCTTGGGTAGGATAGTAACTGACCCTTGACCACTCCTTCTTAACCTAGAAATGGGAACCATCGAGCTTTAGCGAATTTAATCACCCAAAATTGATCTATATAAATAAATGGATTGGATATAGGCTTGAAACCATAGGACTTTTAATAGATGTTCCATATTAGGTATACATATTTCAGTTATGATTCAAGTTTTACATATTCTCTAATTGCTATTTTATAAATTCTAGTATGAGTTTGGCATCAATTTATGGTTGTGTTTTGGTCTTGATGAGGTCATCTATTATGATTATGGTTTGCTACTTATCAATTTTGATTTAAGTCTGCATCAGTCTGTGACATGGTTTGGGTATTCTGGCATTAATTATCGTTATTATTGGGAGTTTTGGTAGTTGTACTTGGTTCTGGTGGGGAGTTTTTATGGCTGTATATAGATAATTTTGCCTTTTTTTACTATCCACTATCTTTGGTTTGACTCTTGCCTTATATTATCATCCATTATTTTGGTTCAAGTTCGATATATACTTTTATTATAAATTTGGGATTGGAAAGCTATTGAGACTAGTACAGTTAATAGTTATAGTTGAGAGGGGATCATTCAGTGCATTTTGTCCATCTTGTCTTGTTATAAATTTATTTTGGTTATTCATTCTTCTTACCTTCGATTTTCTCTTATTTGTACCCATCATGCTTATGAGGGTTCGGTAAGGATAATTTTCTTTTTATGTGTTCCTTTTGGGATTATGGGGGTCCAGTTAGGTTGTTGTTAGGACTTTAATTTCATTCTCGAGTTACTTACTTCTTTTATCACATTTGTCTATAATAGCTTGATAGTTACATTTCTACCCCTTTTATTATTGACTTTATCTTACATCCTCGCACTTTATTTATGCTTTTATTATATGATCTTAGTCGATCTATGATGCCTACTGAGTACTCATTTCTTTGATACTTATATTGCTCTTTTTCATCTTTTTCTTGATACATATTCAAGTAAGATCCATCACTGTTGACATTATCCTCGGGCCTTGTTACAAATCCGAAAATGGGGTAAGCTTTCTAGAGTTTGAATTTGATCCTCCTTATTATGTTTCAATGATAGACTTTTGTATCTCCGAGACTACTATGTATATATGTATATTTTTTATACTATCTAGTACTCTTCTTTTGGTTATAGTGACTCTTGTATCGGCCTTATCAGGTCTTAGAAGGAGTTTATTTTGAATATTGTGTCCCCTTAGCTCTCTTATATAGTATGTTATATATGAATATCTTTTCTACTTCCACCTGTATTATTGTTATTATTGGTTTCATTCTGGTTTTCCTTTATCTTCACTCGTTAACCCATTACTTGTCTTTTCGATCTATGGCTTGACTTACCTATTGGTGGCTTGAAGTAGGTGTCATCATAACCTGAGAAATTAGGCTATAACATCTTTAAGTAAAAGAATTCTCTTTCGATACATGTTCTCAAGGAAAGTTCATTATTGATCCATCAATCGCTAAGGTTGGGACTAAATCTCATACATTTCTTGTGGCTAATTCACCCTCTATGTGGACCTTTCAAATATTATGTGATCTTTATAAATGCATCTATAAAATGGTCACATGTGTGCTTATTATCAACTAACAATATCTTTGTTTCGATATTGCGAATTTAAATAATAAGGTTAAAAGCATACGTTCTAGATTAGGCAAGAAAATTCGTCATGATAATGCAGGTGAGTTTATATCTCAGTCCTATAATTATTATTATTATGTGCCCACTGATATAAAAGTTGAACATTTGGTTTCTTATGTTCATACTGAAATTGGTCTAGTAGATAAATAGTTAAACATCTCCAATTGAAGCTAGACAATTGCTAATTAGGGAAAAACTTCTATTTCAATATGAGTCATGCTATTTTTCATGTAACAAGATTTGTACACATAAGGCCAACCAATTTTCATGAATTTGCCCTATTACCTTTTATTTTTTGCCAGGAGCTAAATATTTCTTAACTTAGAAATTTTTTAGTGTGTGGTATATGTTTCAGTTGCTCTACTATAATACATAAAGATATATCTCCAATAAAGATTGGGGATAAAAGTTTAGTATGAGTCTCCATCTATTATAAAATATTTGGAATCTAAGATTGGACTCATTAATGATAAGGTTTGATGATTGTCATTTTGATGAATTGGTATAGCCAATATTAGGAGAAGCATATAAGAAGATTGAAAATGAGATAGATTGGAATGAATTATCACTATCTCATTTAGATCTTCCATCAGATCAATGTGAGGAAGAGGTTCAAAAGATGGTATAGCTATAAAATATTTCAAATCATCTGTCAGATGCATTTACTAACCTTCCAAGAGTTAATAAATCTTAAATTCCAGCTGCAAATGCTTCAATTCAAGTTAATGTTTTGGTAGGACAACTTTTTAATGCAAATGAGTCTAGGTCATGTTTGAAATGTAGTAAGTCAACTGGTTTCAAGGACAAAAATTCTCAAAAAGAAACAAATGATCAAGATGATCATGATAAGGTGGAAATTACTCAAAAAATCCCCCAGACATAACAAATGATAAGACCACCGAAGAGGTTCAAACATCAAAAAATAATGAAAATAAAGAAATCTCAATAAGTTATGTCTAGATGAAAAGAGGTAGAATTAGCATAATATTTTGGTTGATAATATTTTTGCTTACGATATTTTTATTGAGATAATGAAACAAGATGAGAATTTTGAATGAATATCTATGCATAGATGTTGATGGAGAAATTGGTCAAGATGGAAGATGCAATTCAAGCAGAATTGGCTTACTTGAAAATGTGAATTTTTTATATCAATAGTCCAAGCAACTAAAGGTATCAAGTAAGTAGGGTACGAATGAGTTTTTATGCAAAAACGAAATGAAAAAGGTGAAGTCGAGATATAAAGCAATTTGTGCATAAGAATTTTTGCAAAGGCCTGACATTGATTATGTTGAGACATTATCCTGTGGTGAATGCAATTACCTTCATGTATATAATAAATTTGAAAATTCACAAAAAATTTTAAATGCACCTAATGGATGTTGTCACTGTGTATTTGTATGTCTCATTAGATACTGATACTTTTATGAAAATCCCAAAAGTATAAAAGTTCACAATAAACTTGTTCAATACAGTTTTACAAATCCTTATACAGGTTAAAACCATCAGGCGGATGTGGCACAATTGTCTTAGCTAATATTTACTAAAAGAAGGGTACAAAAATTATCCTATTTGCCCTTGTATTTTTATAAGAAGGTCTAGATCTAAATTTGCTAAATTAGTTGTTTATGTTGATGACTTAAACAACATTGGCACTCCTAAAAAGGTTTCAAAAGTTGTTACGTCTTTGAAGAAATAATTTAAAATGAGAGATCTTGGAAAGACAAAAAAGATTTAGCCTACAAATTGAGTATTTTAACAAATAAAATATTTTTCTACCAATCGACATACACTGAAAAGGTTTTGAAGCGATTTTACATGGATAAATCACATTCAGTGAGGATTTTGATGATTGTAAGATTGGTTGATATAAAATAAGATCCATTTCGACTTCAAGAAAATAATGAAGAGACTTTGGGTGATGAAACTCCATATCTTAGTGCAATTGGCGCACTAATGTATCTTGTCGATAATACTCGATCGAATATTTATTTTACAGTAATTTTATTGGAAAGATTCAACACTCTCCCAATAAGAAGACAATGAAATGGTGTCAAGCATATATTCAAATATCTTCAAGGAACCAATGACTTAGAATTGTTTATTCCAATAAATCTAAGTTAGAATTGATTAGTTATGTAGATGTAGGGTATTTGGCTGATCTACGTAAAGATCGATCTCAAATGAATGAGGCACAACTATATCTTAGAATTCAATAAAGCAAACATTAGCTAAAACTTCCTCAAATCATTTAGAAATATTGTCATTCAAAAAGCAAGTGGGGAATATGTTTGATTGAGATGAACGATTCACATATTCAAGAAATATATGGTTATTCCTTTGAAAAAAATATTGTAACGACCCGATTTTCTAGAATCAAAACGTCACACAGTGCTCATGATCCTGAAGGACCACAAGCCAACTCTCTACTAATATTTGTACCTGAACACTGCATAATATAGATAATAAATATGGAAACTGGCCATAAGGTTTAAAACACCTAAAAATACTCAAAATTGAAAACTGAATACTGATATATCTGTCCGAAAAGCCTCTAAACTCTCTGAACTGTGGATTTGATGGGACATATCCCCAACTAACTCCGTCTACTAAAAATAAACTAAATCTGATATGATAATAATAAAATAAGGATCATCCTCGACTGAAGAGGACTCACTACTATGTCTACTGTTGTTGACAGTGACTAAGCTAGTAAGGGTACTCTGGACTCGTGCCTCTAAACCTATAGTATCAAATAAAACATCATAATGCAAATGCATCAGTACGAGAATGTACCGAGTATGCAGACGAGGTAAGGCTAAATACAAGGGCTTATACATGAACAATTACTTAACTGAAAATCATGAGAGTACTGAATGAGAACACTGCATGAATGCACAAACCATAACTGAAATTATCGTGACTCAAAATACTGAAACTCGGATACTACTTTACTGTCATCAGAACTTACTACTAATGCCTGAGATACTGAACACTGAATCATCTGATACTGATAACTGAGAATTGTAGTTAAGATCAGTCCTCTCTAGTGAGTGATCTCAGAAACTAATGATACTAAAACTGATTAACTGAATCTACTCATATCAATGACTGAATTCTGAGCTTTCAACTCTCGGTTTACTGCATCAGAGATCAAACCTCTCTAACAAATGATTCCAGAATCTACTATCAATAATAAGAAAAGATTATGTCCAAATCTGACAACAAGAATACTCAACTGAATCTGAGACTGAGATCAGCCCTATTTGACGGGTGATCTCTAGATCTGATAACAAGAATACTCAACTAAATATGAAACTGAGATCAAGCCTATCTGAGGGGTGATCTCTAGATTTGATAATAAGATTACTCAACTGGATATGAGACTGAGATCAAGCCTATCTGATGGGTGATCTTGGGATCTGATAATGAGATTACTCAACTAAATATGAGACTGAGATCAAGCCTATCTGACGGATGATCTCTAGATCTGATGTTGAATAACTTTATATGGGACCAAGCCTATTTGACGGGTGGTCCATGAATCAGTGAAACTATCTGAGTTCCTCACTGAGATAGATAACTGTATCTGATAGTCCTAATTTTTGAAGATTGATACTGAAACTGTAACTATGGGATGTAGTCACTTAACCGATATGCCCCAAATCTCAACTGGTGGGGTCCAACCTGTAACCCATCTGGAAGGGTGTCAATATCATTCCATGGGTAAAGACCTCTCTAGTCAAACCTATCTGACGGGTGACCCTAGTAGGAAGTCAAGCCTAAGGCATATAATAGTCAAACCTATCTGATAGGTGACCAGCCTTTCCTGATGGGTGACTCCTATATCCTGCGCTGGCTACGCAGTTCTGGTGTTCATGGATTGCTCCTAACAACTCTACCTCTCTGATGGGGAGCCGTCATCCCTGCCCTCGCTCAGTGCTTGCTTCTACTCCCAACTAAAAGACTCTGAACTAATTCTTAACTAAATATAAACTAAGCTGAATCTGATACCGATCATGTTTCTCAAATAGTCTGACTGAGTTAAGTTGAATTCACTTGGTTCTGTATCTAATAAAATACTAATAAATCTCATTATCTAACTGAATGACACTGAGCTTTGAATAGATTACTCGATTACTACAAAGGTCAAAACAAAACACTTGAATACTGCTAGATCTTAGCTGGGTATAGAACTGAGGCTAGATTACTAGCGATATTGAGATTACGGCGATATTGAGATTACGGCAATTACAGAGATTACTGAGACTACTGAGATTTCTTAAGTTTTGTATCTTTCTAAGAGTACAGAGTTCTATAAGTCACTGAATTTTGAGAATCATGGCTCGACTTGAATTATCCTAAAAACTGACACGGGCTCTGGACATCAGATAAATTATCGGGTATAAATACCCCCAGGACTCGACAACATAAAAGTAAAACATAACCATTCTTGAATAATCAATACCATGGACAATCATTCACGATCACAATGACTAAGGCATCACTTCAAGAATTTAGGAATTCTAAACATATAATAACATAGGGGGACATGCTATTGGATCATGCTCCATTCAACAAGGTCTTGCATCAAACACTTGGCAGGTATTAAAGTCTTAGCATATATCAAAGAGCACATAATTGGGGAATTTAATGCTATCATGTCACAATTCATTCACTAAGGCTTCTCAACAAACACTTGACATGCATGGGCTTGCACACAATTGGGGATTTCTAGTCATCATGCTATAATGGCTCTAATTCCTTCACATAAGCATTTTATCAAATGTATGGGGAGCATGCTTTGCTTATTCAACAATTTTCTTCACTTAATTGACATGAACACATCATTTAACAAGCGAATTGAAGAGGGTTTATCATGAACATCACATGAATATCACATACTAGGTCAAATCTTGAAAACCTTGCAAACAAACATGAATCAAAACTCAATAATATCATGAACATCAATTTCAACTCACATGAATCATGAAAACCCATAAACATAAGAGCTTTGAAATTTAGAAAAGGGTTCTTGAGATTCTTGGATGAAAGGGACCCAAGAATCAACATCTACATACCTTAGAGAAACTTTTTCTTGTAAGCTCTTGGAGAGATTCTTGATTTCTTAATTTCTCTTGATTTTTCTTGAAGAAGAAGGAAGGGTTTTGATTTTGTAGAAACCCTAATTTTTTATGTTAAAGATGAGAAATAAAGTTGTGAGCCTTGATCAAACATAAATAAGGGCTGAAAAGAGTAGGAAAAATACAAAAGAGCCCTTTTATAAATGAGTTAAAACTGCAAAACGGGGTCTGCGATGGTCGAAGTGACGGTATGTTGCTCAGTCTAACGATCCGTCAGATCATTCGTCGCACAACGGTCAGAAAAAGAACACACTGCCTTGATGCAAAGGTCTTAGCGATGGTTCGTCACAAATTCGACTGTCCATCAAATCATCCATCACACGTTGGCCAGGATAAGTCCACACTGCCTCAGTGCGACGATCCCAACGATGGTCCATCATAGCCTCAACGGTCCATCATCCGATCCGTCGCACTTGGAAGTTACTGCCTTGGTTGTAATGGGCTAGGCGATGGTCCATCGCAATCTTAACGATCCGTCAATCCGACCGTCGCACCTAGGCGGTTCCGACTGTTTTCAGTAAAACGGCCATAAATTCGTCGCCTGATGTCGGATTTTGATGAAATTGGTATCAATGGAAAGCTTATTTAATGCTCTACATGAAAAAAAGTCAATATTAAGGAAATTCTGCATGGTTCAAAATATATCTCACTTGGGAAGACACTTCTTAACCTTTTTGGATTGGATTTATACTTCACTTGACACGCTCTAAGGCTCAGACAATAAGAGAAATTTGTGGGGTCTTACATTATCTCCCCCTTGGAAACATTCATCCTCGAATGTCGCTTGATAGGATAAGAATACTGGTCAACTAAACTTACTCAAGGAACAAGAACATCTGAAACATGACTATGCAATTTGAACCACTGATACTCTGAGTTCTCATGCTGGACATGCATACCTTACGCATGGAATACTAGACTGAAGCTACTCATAAGCTGAATTCTTATAATGGACATTCATATCTGATGCATGATGCATAAATGGGTTGATCTCATGAATGCATGACTAAACACACTGAAAAGCAGAACTCCTTCTACTAAACGTGCATATCTAATGCATGAATGTCTCACTGAACTGACTCTCAAAAGCATGACTGGCTATGCAATGATCACTGATGTTAACTTCATAAGGAGAGTTTGAACATGCAAATGAATGAGTCTAATAACATAACAGCATCACAATATCATGGGATATCTACCCCTTGGGACTCTATGTCCCTCTACAAATACCTTGCTCAAATACTGGGGCTGTGCACGAGGCACTTACGAACTGGGTCATGATTGAACGACTTAGATCTGAAACTCATGTATGACTCATGCCGACATATAAGCTCAAAGTGGAAGCAAAGAATCTATCAATGCATATCACAAAGATGAAGGACTCATAACATACTCGTGTCTATATCAGGGAACCTTTTCTGATCATGGAGAACCCGAAATGCATAGAGACTGTTCTGAAGCTGACCACTATTGGCACCGGAAAGGGCACCCTACTGATGAAACTCTCTACCCCTCTGAGTTAGCACTCTACACTCTCATATCCTGTGTCCTAGCTCACTACACCCAAAGTACACATCACTATCGGCTCTACACATACCTAAGGGGCTCTTACTATACTCTCCACAAAGCGGATTGGTACAAACACCACTAGCACTACTCAGGGCTTTGGAGCCTGACGCCCCATCATAACGGATATCCTCAAACTTAGATGTGGGTACACTAGTTGAGGATAGAGCTAGGACTGAAAATCTCTGACTATGCTGAATGACTACCACCCTGGGACCCTGCCTGAGAGAAGCCATGACTATCTATCCTGGCTCTCTTACTCACTCTTTTTCTTTCTTTCATCTTATTTGCCTCTATCTACTGTGCATGCATCATCAACCTAAAAAGGTCTATTTCTCTGTGAAGCATAGCAGTCTAACACTCTTTTAACACTAACCCACACACACCAGTCACAAACTTACTCATACTCGCTCTAGGGTTAGCTATCAAGTCAAGAGAATACTTTGTTAACTGGTTGAACTTAAGACAATATTCTTTCACTATCATAAAGCCTTGCCTTAGGTTCATGAACTCTTCTACCTTAGCCTCTCTCATCTCTAATGGGAAAAACTTATCTAGAAAGGCATCCTGAAACTCTTGCCAAGTCACAAGAGTTGCATCCTCATATTACCCTTCTTCTATATCACTACCCAATCATGAGCAATATACTTCAGCCTATTGGATGCTAACTCTACACTCTCTTCCTCAGAAACATACATAACCTGGGTGTTCTTCTTCATTTCCTCAAGATAAAACTATGGGTCCTCACCTACTACTGACCCATAGAACTCTGGCAGGTTCATTCTCATGAAATCTCTAATTCTGGTTGCGGCTGAATCCCCATCTTGTCAAGATGAGGCCATAGCCTGATAGTTACCCTGAACATTAGTCACAGCTTGGGCTAGTGCCTGAAAATCTTCCTAAAACTAGGCATGTAACACACTCTCATTCTCAGGATCTACTGGTAAAAGAGGTTGTTCATGAACCCTACAGACATAATCTCTGCGAAGAGGCATACTCTGTAAATGGAAGAAAGAGGTGTATTAGACTGAGGATCAACTCGAGCTCATACTCACTCACATGATATGAATACTGAAAGAAGGGAAACTGCACCTAAAAACATCTTATAGCCCCTTGTTCATAAATATGGCGTGCAACATACCCATGCATAAGACTCTATTAGATGTGGCTTTTTAGACTCCTTAGGACACTATTGAACC
This sequence comes from Capsicum annuum, assembly GCF_002878395.1. Lineage (NCBI taxonomy): Eukaryota > Viridiplantae > Streptophyta > Magnoliopsida > Solanales > Solanaceae > Capsicum > Capsicum annuum. Next base: position 79,104,306 of record NC_061122.1, read on the forward strand.
TTAGGCTCTGATACCAAGTTTGTAACGACCTAATTTTCTAGAACCAGAATGTCACACGGTGCTTATGATCCCAAAGAACCACAAGTCAACCTTCTACTGATATCTGTACCTGAACACTGCATAATATAGATAATATATATGAAAATTAGCCATAAGGTTCAAAACATCTAAAAATACTCAAAATTGAAACTGAATACTGATACATCTGTCCGAAAAGCCTCTAAACTTTCTGAACTATGGAGTTCATGGGATATGTCTCCAACTAAATCCGTCTACTGAAAATAAACTAAGTTTGATATGATAATAATAAAAATAGGGATCATCCTCAACTGAAGAGGACTCACTGCTATGTCTACTGCTGCTGACTGGGACTGAGCTGGTAAGGGTACTCTGGATCTCATGCCTCTAAACCTATGGTGTCAAATAAAACACCAAAGCATAAATGCGTCAGTACGGGAATATACCAAGTATGCAGACGAGGTAAGGCTAAATACAAGGGCTTATGCATGAACAATTTCTTAACTGAATAATTATGAGAGTACTGAATGAGAACACATGCATAAATGCATGAACCATAACTGAAATCATCGTGACTCAAACTAATGAAACTCAGATACTACTTTACTGTCATCATAACTCATTGCTAATGCCTAAGATACTAAATACTGAATTATCTGATACTGATAATGGAGTACTGGAGTTGAGATCAGTCCTCTCTAGTGACTGATCTCAAAAATTGATGATACTGAAACTAATTAACTGAATCTACTCATATCAATGATAGAATTCTTAGCTTTCCACTTTTGACTGACTGCATCGGAGATCAAACCTCTCAAACAGATGATTCTAGAATCTACTATCAATAATAAGAAAAGATCATGTCCAAATCTGACAACAAGAATACTCAACTGAATTTGAGAATGAGATCAAGCCTATCTGACGGGTGATCTCTAGATATGATAACAAGAATACTCAACTGAATCTAAAACTGAGATCAATCCTATCTGATGGGTGATCTCTAGATCTGATAATAAAATTACTCAACTGAATATGAGACTGAGATCAAGCCTATTTGACGGGTGATCTCTAGATCTGATACTGAATAAATTTATATGGGACCAAGCCTATCTGACGGGTGGTCCATTAATCAATGAAACTATCTGAGTTCCTCATTAAGATAGATGACAATATCTGACAGTCCTGATTTTTGAAGGTTGATACTAAAACTATAATTGTGGGAAGTAGTCACTTAACCGGCATACCTTGAATCTCAACCGGTAGGGTCCAACCTGTAAACCCAGCTGGAAGGGTGTCAATACTGTGCCATGGGTAAACACCTCTCTAGTCAATCCTATCTGATGGGTGACCCTCACAGGAAGTCAAGCCTATGGCATATAATATTCAAGCCTATCTTACGGGTGACCAGCCTTTCCTGATGGGTGACTCCTGTATCCTGCGCTGGCTACGCAGTTTTGGAGTTTAGGGATTGATCCTAATGACTCTGCCTCTCTGATGGGGAGCCGCCACCCCTGCCCTCACTCGGTGCTAGCTTCTACTCCCAACTGAATGACTCTGAACTGATTCTTAACTGAACACAAACTAAGCTAAATCTGATACTAATCATGTTTCTCGAATGATCTGACTGAGTTAAGTTGAATTTACTTGGTTCCGTATCTGATGGAATACTATTGAATCTTGTTATCTAACTGAACGACATTGATCTTTGAATAGAGTACTCGATTACTACAGAGGTCAGAACTGAACACTTGAACACTACTAGATATTAGCTGGGTACAGAATTGAGGCTAGATTACTAGCGATACTGAGATTACGGAAATTATAGAGATTACTGAGATTTCTTAAGTTCTGTATCTATCAGAGAATATAGAGTTCTATAACTCACTGAGTTCTGAGAATCAGGGCTCGACTAGAATTATCGTGAAAATTGAAACGGGCTCTAGACAGTAGCTAAATTATCGGGTATAAATACCCTCAGGACTCGATAACATAAAAGTAAAACATAACCATTCTGTAATAATCCAGACCATGGACAATTATTCACCATCACAATCACTAAGGCATCACTTCAAGCATTTAGGAATCCTAAACATGTAATAACATAGGGGGATATGCTATTGGATCATACTCCATTCAATAAGGTCTTGCATCAAACACTTAGCATGTATTAAAGTCTTAGCATATATCAAAGAGCACATAATTAGGAAATTTCAAGCTATCATGTCACAATTCATTCACTAAGGCTTTTCAACAAACACTTGACATGCATGGGCTTGCACACAATTGGAGATTTCTAGTCATCATGCTATAATGGATCTAATTCCTTCACATGAGCATTTTATCAAACATATGGGGAGCATGCTTTGCTTATTCAACAATTTTCTTTACTTAATTGACATGAACACATCACTTAACAAGAAAATTGAAGAGAGTTTATCATGAACATCACGTGAATATCACATACTATGGTCAAAGCTTGAAAACCTTGCAAACAAACATGAATCAAAACTCAATAATTGCATGAACATCAATTTCAATTCACATGAATCATGAAAACCCACAATCATAAGAGCTTTAAAATTTAGAAAAGAGTTCTTAAGCATCTTGGATGAAAGGGGCCCAAGAATCAACCCAAGAGTTTTCATTTTCACTTTTGAGAGAACGAAAGAAGTCTACATACCTTAGAGAAACTCTTTCTTGAAAGCTCTTGGAGAGATTCTTGATTTCTCGATTTCTCTTGAATTTTCTTGAAAAAGAAGGAAGGGTTTTGATTTTTTTGAAACCCTAGTTTTTGATGTTGAAGATGAGAAATAAAGTTGTGAGCCTTGATAGAATATAAATAGAGGATGAAAATAATGGGAAAAGACCAAAGAGCCCTTTTAAAAATGAGTTAAAAATGCTGAACGGGGTCTGCGATGATCGAAGTGACGGTTCATCGCTCAGTCTGACAGTCCATCGAATCGTCCGTTGGACAGCGGTCAGATAAAGAACACACTGCCTCCATGCGACGATCTTAGCGATGGTCTGTCGCAAAACCGACGGTCTGTTAGATCGTCCATCGCATGTTGGCCAGGACGAGGCCATACTGCCTCAACACAACGGTCCCAGTGATGGTCCATCACAGCCTCGATGGCCCATCATCTTGGCCATCTCACTTATTCGTCACTACCTTAGTTGCGACGGGCTGGGCGATGGTCCATCGCAATCTCAACTGTCCATCAATCCGTTCGTCGCACCTGGATGGTTTCGACTGTTTTTAGTAAAACGGCCATAACTTCCTCATTCGATGTCAGATTTTGATGAAATTGGTATCGATGGAAATATCATTCAATACTCTACATGAAAAAAATATCAATATTAGGGAAATTCTGCATAGTTCAAAATATCTCTCACTTAGGAAGACACTTCTCAACCTTTTTGGACCGAATTTATGCTTCACTAAACACGCTCTAAGGCTCAGATTACGAGAGAAATTTGTGGGGTCTTACAGATATTGCAACTATACTGTATGAATACAATGTTGCATGTATAGCTCAGCTGAAGAAAGGATACACTAAATAAGACAAAACAAAACATATTTCAATAAAATTCTTTTTCACTCATGATATTGAGAAAAAAGGTGAAATATGTGTTCAACAATTCACTCGGTTGATAATTTAAAAATCATGTTTATTAAAGCATTACCAACCTCAAAATTTGACAATCTATTATTCAAGATTGGGATACATTATCTATGAGAAATGAAATGATGTTTACATTCGAGTGAGTAAAATACACGCTGTAATCTTTTCCCTTGGTGTGGTTTTGTCCTAATAGATTTTTTTGGCAAGATTCAAACAAGGTAACAAACAAATGTGTATCACAAGATATGTGTACTCTTTTTCCCTCACTAAGATTTTCTTCCATAGAATTTTTTCTATGTAAGATTTTAATAAAGCAAATCATCTATTATTAATGTACATCCAAGGGAAAGTGTTGTAAAGAATTAGATTAGCGTAATTGTGGATGTCCATAACTTCTAGGTGTAACTTCCCCTTTAAGTGTAGTAACTCTACTCTTTAATATTCCTCAATGTAAATTTATAAATAGAGGTCTTGCGGATGATGTTGTACATACTTAAGAAAAGAAAATAATTACTTATATTATTCCCTTGTACAATATTATTTTTCTATTGTTCTTTATATTGATATTCTTATTCTTAATTTATAATATTATCCAAGTTCTTTTATTTTATTTTTAAGTAAAACGTCAACTCGAGCCCCCGTTTTACATGTTTATCTCAAAAGGGCAATAAAATCGTGATTAGATTGAAAGTCTTAAAAGAAATAGGATATTAGAATATGATAATTTGTTAAGAGTAGTGTGATTGAGGAAAATAAATGAATATTGGGCTAAACTTATCTCTTATCAATGGTAGTTGGTTTATTTTTGTCCTTTAAATATAACCTTAATATATTTAGTCCCTTATCTATGCTAAAGTGGGGGCACTTTTAGTTTCACTAACTTAATAAAGTTAAAAACTAATGGATGGGGCCATTTTTAATAGAACAAACTAAAAGCATGAAGCATCCCACTCTCATTGAAAAATTGAGGTTTATATGTTCAAAAATTTGAGGTTTTCTTATCACTTGGACTTGTCTAGGTACACATAGTTGAATTATTTTTTTACAGAAAACAATATACAAGTTTTCTGAAATGGATCATTGTCTTCAATGCTTATGAAGGAATATTCTTGAGCTTATACATACTTTTTCATCTTATAAAGGAACCAAATTCTTTAAAAAACTATATATATCTAAAATTTGTTCAAACAAATATTTTCTTCTCTTCCAAAATAGCTTTCAGGTGCATGGGTTGTTAGAATTAGTAGTCAAGCAAACCAAAATTAAATATTAAATCAATGGCTTCAAAAGTTATGCTAAACTTGACATATTTTATCTTCACTTGCTAACAAAACAAAAATTAAATAAATCAAATAAAGAGTTAATAAATTAAGCATCTCTTCACAGAGAAATATGTTAACCTTCTGAGAAATAGTAGCTTTTTACAATAGCTAAACCAAAATGAAGAGTCATTAAAATCAACTCCTTTACATCAATCTTTCATAATAAAAAGTGACCCCTTCTATGCACATAAACATATCCATTTAGTGGGCTTTTCATATCAACCTATTCATGTGGTCTTCAATAACAACCTTGACTCAATTTTACCACTCTTTAGTAGCAAAATTAACTTTTTGGAGAAGTAAAGCTATTCTTTTAGAGCAACAAAATCATCCTTAAATGGTAAAAAAACATTCTTTTAGAGCAGCAAAAGTTTCTCCTTCAATGATAACAAAATCTATCATGTTACGATAGCAAAAACTGTCTTTTACAGCAACAATTTACATACTAAAAATTGTGTCTCCAGATAATCCAATTTCTTGAGTTGCCTTCATATGATCCTGGATAGCAGATTATCTTCTTACCTACAGTTTAAAAAATCAAGATTAACTTATTAATCACATAATTAAATAGAATGTGACATGTAATAAACTTTATTGAACACTTTGTAGGAGCAACTGATACAGTTGAAAATAAAGATTCTTGTTGCGTTATTTCATAAATATCATAAGAATCTGGATAAAATGATTTTAACTTGCAGGTTCTATATTATGGCCTGGAATGTGGAAGAAGATACAGTCCTATTTATTTTACTTCCTTTACAGTTTTTGTCTACTTACTCCCACTTTTTTTAATTTTTTCGAAGATTTTATTTTTTTACTTTGGTACTTTGTCATACCAACCATGGAGGCAAAGAAGGTATATTTATCAACTTAGGCCACATCTCTTGATTGTTAATAGGTAGAATAGAAAACAAATAGATTTTCCTATAAGTTTTTACCTTATAACAATCATCCACGTATGAGTTGGCTATCATGTTTAGCATAAATCACGGAAATAGAATGTTTGCAAGGAATTCCTGTTTGATCTTATATTCTGCAACTGCATTTTCTATTAAGAAAATCAATAGTCTAATTGCTCATTATGCATGTTCCTATTATCTCATAATCTCACTCATTTGACTTCCTAGGAATAAATTTAGCTTCCTTAGCTTTATTTTTATGCATTACATCCTTAATCCTAGACAAATATTACCAACTTTCCGCTTGGCACCTTTATCCTTATTTTCTTGCATTTTTATATAAGTAGGTAACTTAACTTCTCCAATAAAATCATGATCGGCTTATCTCGAGCATTAAGGATCATGTTATTAAAACATTCACATATATTATTGACCAAAATATCATATTTCATGGTTTCAAAAAAGCGAGATTTAGACTATTCAGTAGGCGATTAATCCTTAAGACAATCAGTAGATTTTGAATTAAGACTAAAGATGTCAACCATGCAATCATCAAACAGCTCTACTATTGTATCCCTTGCCTCCTTCCAAAAAGCATCCTTGTGTGAGATACCATTGAATTCAGACCTCATAAAGTTATTATAGAGGTTGCTCACACAGAATCAATGACTAATTTATGTTAATACTTCACTCAATGCTTCAGTCAAACCTTTTTGCTTGTCTGATTAAAGGTCCACATACTAATATTATCAATGTCCAAGTCAATTGCTTCAGTCAAACCTTTTTTCTTGTCTGATTGAAGGTTCGAGTAATAATATTATCAACGTCCAAGTCAATCTTCAAATAATTCAAAACCATCCCCATGATTCTTTTTTTCCTTCTCTACAACTGCATATGCTATTGGAAAGAAATTGTTATTTGGATCAATTCTAACAATACTTAGTAGTTGACTCCCATACATTGGATCCTTAAGCTAACAACCATCAACCCTAATTATTCTTCCACAACCAATCTTGAACCCTTCTTTACAGCCACCAAAACAAATGTAAATTCTCTAGAATCTCTTGGGATCATTTGGCACCTTATTTTTAATCAATTTCATATAAACAGAGGTATTTGGATTTGTCCTACCAATTTTAGTACAATAGTCCCATAATACCTTATATTGAGCATTCATATTTCCATCAATTAGTGCAAGTCATTTTCTCTTAGACCTTGAATATTGTGATAGTGTTACCTGAACTCTTAACTCTAAACTAACATGATCTTTAAATTCGGACACTGTCCAAGACCTATTTATGCTTATAGACTTAATATCAAGCAGATGTAATTGATTTGTTAAGATTGTTCCAATTTATACAACGAAGAGTGGTATTATATGCTTTGATCTGAAATATGTTATCTTAATGAATTCTTGAAGTTAGAATCTCCCCATTGCAATTTGGATGACCACAAGTTGCATCACTCTGAACTTATCATTCTTGCACCACTTTATATACTTTGATTGGTTAATTTCATAAGATATTACAACATATTTGAACTTATTCTTATTTTTAATGTTAGTTCTAATGCCAGCACTAGTTTATACCCATTTGTTTTGTGATTGAACTTTTAAAAGTCAAAATGCTCACCATAAGAGTCATATTCTAAACTCTTCTAAATCACCCTCTTTAGCAGCCATCTTTTTTTTAATTCTTTACTGAGTTCATACCTATGATTCATATTTTATTTCTTCCCAAGATATCACTATGGTCAGAAAAATTATTTTTTAAGTCTTCAAATTCATCATCAGACCAAGAATGCTCATTGTGTAATTCTTTCTCTTGTTCTGCTCGACAAGCTTTATTAGTATGTATATTTCATCCAATATATGAATCAAGATGTTCAAAATATACATTGACCATCTTACTATCTAGAATACTTTTGAACATAGCAGTAGCTTCAACATTAGTAGATATAAGTCACATTAATTACCATACCTCTCACACAAATGACAGAAAGTAAGTGAATCTCTCTCATAGCCACATAGTTCGGCCATGTACTTGAATTGTGACTAACTCAACCCCATAATATAATATTTGTTAGGTTTATGCTTTATTGTAGCACCATGTGTTACTTTTATACTTAAAAAGGAAGTCTCATATGTATAGTCTGCAAAAGAAAAGATTAAACTTATGTTAGACTTTGTGGTGGAAAAAATATTTATAATCAAAAGAAAAAAGCAATATGCTAGAACTAAGATAATAGTTAGCAATGCACAAAAATAGTGAATAAAACTCAGATTTAATATTTAGAAATCAATGAATCTATCAAGTTTTTCATTAAAAAAATCAGTAAATATGTCAAAGAATGAGAAACAAAAATAGCATATATAGTGAAGAATCACTTTTGTTAGTTTAAAACCGGTTGGTGTTTCTTACTAACATCTTACAAGAATTAGGTATTTCACTATGATGAGTTGGAAAGAAATAACTTAGCTCTTTTACTTAGTTTTCTTCTTGTTACAAAGAGGCTAGGGCTTGTTTGGGTAAAGTAACTCTTGCTATGAAAGGGGAAAAAGAGAATGGGATTTTGTAATGACCCTCTAGGTTATTTTATAAATTTCCACACCTTTTGCCTTTTTGGGGTCTTCCAATAGCTGGGCAATTCATTTGTGACTTGTTGGAGCTGACAGTTTGGTTATCGAACGATTTATTTGGCTTCTAGAGACACCTACCTATTTTGAAGTTTTTGTTGTTAAGGATGGGATATTAGGCATAAACTTCAGACTAATGACCTCGAGTTCCAATTCCAATACTTTCATTATCTCTAAAATGTCGATTTTAGGATAGGAGAACCTTTGGTTTGGGATATTTTGGGATATTAGGTTGATTTTTATCGAATGACACATAGTTGTGGGACCCACATGCCTCAAAATAACACCAAACGAAAATTTTGATGTCGTTGTTGAGTAAGTCATGTCAAATTTGAAGAGGTATCATAGTTCATTTGTGTTAATGAGAATTTGAATGAATTCTGAGGGGTCGATAAAAACTTGGCAAAAGCCAAGTTTCAGTTGGTGCATGGATTCAGCTGGTGCAGTCGCTTGTGTTGACCTATGGTCGCTTAAGCGGTGGTCGCTTAAGCAGCTAAGAGAATTACTTTAGCAGCAAAGTTGATCCCCACCCAATCATTTTAGTAGACATCACTTAAGCAATGTATTGTCTGCTTTAGCGGTGGTCAGCCTGGGGCAGAGTCGCTTAAGCGACCATGTACCGCTTTAGTGGCAATCGCTTAAATGGTAACTACAGAGGTATTTAATTTACCCATCACCCATTTTCTCTTATTTTTCTCAATCCCCAAGTCCATCAAAACCCTGGAGACCTTAATAAAATTAGGAGATTGATCCTTGGATAATCTTGGTGTGTTGATCAGCTCGAGAAAGTCATTTTCTCATTGAAATCTTTGTAAGTTTCCATCTAATTCTTAATTTGAATTCTTCAATTTAGTCCTAATCTCTAGTTCCTTAATTGTTTGATTTTGGTTTGTTTGAGCTCAAAATATACTCATTCTTTAGGGCAAATGATCCTTGAGCATTGAAAGATGTGATTATGATTTCAAAATTAAGATTCCACAAGTGATCCCCACGTAGGATTTTGACTCAATTTTGGACCCAAAGCATTAAAATGCAATATGAATATCATTATTCTGGTATTAAAGTGTAGATAACTATTTTGATAGCGGCGTATTGTGCGAAGGCTTCCTAGAAGAGAAAACCTCTAATTTAGCAGACTTTATTGGGCATTCTTCAGCATCCAAGTAGGCTAGGTTTACTCTCTTTCTAGATTGAGTTTTATTATGGTATTGGTATGATATTGTGATAGTTTTAGATTGGGATTTTATAACTTGATTGTATAGTTAGCAAAATTTGGATTATATAGCTAGTTAGAGAGTCGTATTAGGCAGATTTGACCTAACTACCCGTCCCTTAGTTTGAATTACTGCCTTAGTACTTAAGGAGACCTATTTAGTACCTTGAGCAAAACGTTAGGACCTTAGCCTAGTTTGGGGTATAAATTGCCATTGATGGGACTTTTGGAATTAGAATCAGGCCCATATGACCCTCTCTAGGTCATTATTGTAATTAGCTTCTTGTATATGTAAAAGGCCTTCTTCCATCATCCTATTTATATTGTTGAGCCTAAGGAGGATTTAGACATTTTCTGAATTTGATTGGGCTTGTACCTTGGATTTATTAAGGCTAATTCAAGTCCAGCAATTATGATATTAAGACTGGTTCGAGTCTAACAATTATAATATTAAGACCGGTTCAAGTCCAGTAATTATGATATTAAAACTGGTTTGAACCTGGCATCTAAGAAACTATCTTCAATTCGAGTCTGACATTAAGGGGTTACTTATGATTGTTATGGAATTGATTCGATTCTAATGTTTATGGTGTGGGAGGATTCACAATTATGGTTTTAAGGTTCAGATAGTTTGGGATTATTATTTTCAGTAGTTATTTCCTGATTGCATCCATAGGGCTTATAGGGGCTCTAGCAGATTATTTACTCGTGTTTGTGCCTGTTGGGATTATGAGGGCCCAATTAGGCTATAGTTGCTTTCTTTTTTATATTATTACTCAGTTATCTATTTTCAGTATTTGGAGCATATTTCCAGGTTTGCCTCTTTTCTTGACTCTAGCTTACCTACTCACATTTTATTGTACTTTTATTATGATTTATCTTAGTCGAACGATGATGCCTACTGAGTACCCATTGTTTTGGACTCATACTATACTTCTACATTATTTTAATGCACACTTGAGTACTATATATTGTTGTTGACATCTGTACTAGTGTTGGTCAAAGTTCGAAGATAGGGTGAGTTTTTGAAGTCGAAGCTGACTTTCTCGCTTTCTTCTATTTTGGATGGCCTTTCTATTCGAGACTATTTTACATTTAATACTACTAGTACTCTTATTTTTGTGATAGAAGCTCTTATATCAACCTTACTAGGTCATGGGATACTTTATTCTTTCTTCTTATTTATCTCTAGTTATGTTATCGCTCTTATGTTTTATCGATTGCAATCTAATTATTGCCATTTTTGGTATTTATTATATTTTCCACCGTCTGCCCCATTACTTTTCATTCTCGGCTACGGTTTATCTTACCTACTGGAGGATTAAAGTAGGAAACATCATAACCCATGAAATTAGGTTGTGGCAAATCGATATACCTAGGTTCTCTAGTATTGTTTGTACAAGAGTAAGTGTCTAGTAGAGTCCTACAGATCGGACTCTTATCCTACGACATTCGTTTCTTATCTTAGGGAACCTACAGGACATTCTTAATAGAGCTTCATTTCCTTCACTTATTCCAAGTTATGAGTTGTGTTGGTTTTCTATGATTTACTTGATTTCACTCTTTCTTGGATGACTAGAACACTTGATACTTCTACCAGAGATGAGGACCCCGAGTTCGCAACTAGGGATCCAACTAGAGGTCGTGGCTAACCTAGAGGTTGGGGACAGGAGAGAAAGTTAGCTCCAGCTAGAGGTCTAAATAGGAAGCCTTTACCAGACCCTATTCCTTCTCCTCCACCATATATTCCTCCACCCCAGCCAGTGGTGGTTCAGGGGGCACAGCTCCATCGGGATATATTCCTTCATCGTTACTCAGAGTGTTTCAGTTTAGATCTTGGGTTTGGTTGATGGTTCTCAGTCTGCAGATCAGAGTCGTACAAAGGCAGGGGCACAGCCTATAGTTTTATCCCTCAGAGTTGAGATCCCTCCAGCATCGGTAGTTGCTTATTCGGTAGTCATGCAACCTGCTATGTCATTGAGTAGTAAAAGATGTTGGACAAATTTTTTAGATTGACTTCGTCTAGGTTTTCAAAGGCACCGAGTGAGGATGAATTTGAGTTTCTTGACTGCTTGTGAGGATAGCCTCCGTAATTTGGTCCTAGTTGAGACTAATGGGGTTGAATACACTACTTTCCATATAGACACGGAAGCTAGACAGTGGTGGAGCAGTTATCTTGATTCTGTGCCAACAAGATCTCCCCCTTTGACATGGACTCAATTCTATAAGGTTTTCTTAGAGAAACATATGCACCGCAACCTTAGAGAGTGATTGAGAGATCATTTCTATGCACCGCAACCTTAGAGAGTGATTGAGAGATCATTTCTCAAGATTAGAGCAGGGTTCTATGACCGACCTAGCGTATAAGGCTCGGTTCCATAAGTTATCCAGGCATGCTATAGCTATCTTACTAACCAAGTATGAGTAGATTCGGAGTTTGGTTCAAGGACTGAGACTCCCTCTTTGCATAGCTACTTAGAGTTTGGTTGTTGTTGGCTCTTTTAATTAAAATATCTAATTATGCTTAGACCATGGAGAAGATGCATCGCGAGCCCCAAAGGGGCAGTGATAGGAGACCCTGTTACCAGGGTAGCTTTTCAATGGGAGTTGGAACAGCTCACAGTTCAGAGGTAGCTGTTCTCAAGGTAGGTGAAATGACCCAACCCTGGGCCTTGTCGTAATGGACATCCCAAATCCATCCAGGACTGGGGACCGCCCCCTGTTACCCAACCCAATCACCTATGTACAGCCTTAGATGGGCTGAATTTTGAACATATAACAAGATAGTGTTATTGTTGTCATTAAGACTCTAGGATAAGGTCACGACCGTGACCGATCCAACCGAGTCCATCCGTACCACACTAACCGGCCAACCATACCAAACCAGACCATAGGCCATAAACCAAAGAAAATACCAAATGTTTGAATAGTCTAAATAAACCAAAGGCCATCTTAGTCAATCACAAAGGCCCGAAGCATATCTTCCAACATCTGAATAGTTCACTCCGCTTGCCTATCGACTGTGGATGAAAAGCAGTACTCAGACTAACCTTAGTCCCCAACCGTTTCTGAAAAGACCGTCATGAATGAGACATAAATTGCATACCACTATCAGAGATAATCTAACAGGTACCCCATGTAGCTTCAAAATATCGGCAAGAAATGCGGAGACTTGGGCATCCTATCCACAATGACCCAAATTGAATCATACTGATTCTAAGACCGAGGAAGACCAGTAACGAAGTCCATATTGATCACTTCCCACTTCTATTCGAGCAAATCAATTTCTTAATAAAACCCTCCTAGCCTCATGTGCTCAACCTTAACCTATTGACACACCATGCACTTGGCCATATAATCAACCACATCCCTCTTTATGCCAATCCACCAGTAGATCTCCTTGAGATCATGATACTCTTAGTCGAGCCGAGATGAAAAACATAGCACGACTCATGCGCCTTGTCCAAAACCCTTTTTCATAGCCCGTCAACATCAGTAACACACAACCTCCCTTGGTACCGTAAAGTACCATCATCACTAATCTCAAACACCACTACCTTTTTCTCACGAACGTCACTCTTGATTTTCATAAAGACAGGATCCAACACTTGCTTCTCTTTAATCTCTGCACCAAGCAATGATCGAATCACTTCTTGCACCATCACACCACTATCCTTAGAGTCCAAGTCCAAGATTGGCCAAGCGGTGAATATCTTTCACTAATTCCCACTTACTTTCCTTTATGTGATCCAAACTCCCCATAGATAACCTGCTAAGAGCATCAACAACCACATTAGCCTTACCTGGGTGGTAGTGAAGATTCATATCATAATCCTTGAGAAGCTCAAGCCACCTCCTCTACTTAAGATAAAGCTCTTTCTGAACGAACACATACTGAAGAGTCTTATGATCAAAAAAGTTATCCATGTGAACACCATACAAAAAATGCCGCCATTTTGTAAAGAAAACACAACCGCCAATAACTCTAAATCATGAGTAGGATAATTCCTCTCATGTACCTTCAACTGACTATAAGCATAGGCAATCACCTTTCCATGCTGCATCAAATACAATAAAGTCCTACCTGAGATGCATCACAAAAACCACAAAACCATTATTGCCTTCCAGCAAGGTCAGGATTGGAGCCAAAGTCAATTTATCCTTCAACTTCTCAAAACTCCCTTCACAAGCATCTGACCAAGAAAATTTAACCTTCTTCTAAGTCAACATAGTCAAAGAAGCGGTTATCAAAGAAAAGCTTTCCACAAACCACCTATAATACCTGGCTAAACTCAAGAAGCTCTCAATATCAGATGGATTCGTGGTCCTAGGCAACCTCTTTACCATAGTAACCTTTTGTTGATCCACCATGATCCCTTCACTAGAAATAATATGGCCCAAGAAAGTCACAACGTTCAACCAGAACTTACACTTAGAGAACTTGGCATACAACTGGTGTTCTTTTAAGGTCTGCAACATCACACAGAGGTAATTCGCATAATCCATCTTACTCTTTGAATAAACCAGAATGACATCAATAAACACAATGATAAAGAAATCCTAATACTCCCGGAATACCATGTCTATCAAGTCCATAAATGTTGCCGGAGCATTAGTCAACCCAAATGACATAACCAAGAACTCAAAATGCCCATACCGAGTATGGAAAATCATCTTAGGGATATCCACCTCCCTAATCTTAAGCTGATGGTACCCAGACGGATGATCTATCTTGGAGAAGAACTTGGCACCTTATAACTAGTCAAACAAATTATCTATCCAGGAAAGAGGATATTTGTTCTTGACTATCACCTTTTCCAACTGCTTGTAGTCAATGCACATCCGAAGGGAACCATTCTTTTTGCACACAAAAAAACCAATGCACCCCGTGGAGAAACACTAGGATGAATAAACCCTTATCTATAAGGTCCTTAAGTTGTTTCTTGAGTTCCATCAACTCAGTCGGAGCCATTCTATACGGAGAAATAGAAATTGGACGAGTGTCCAGAAGAAATTTAATACCAAACTTTGTTTCCTTATCCGGAGGAACACCAGGAAGATCATCCAGAAAGACCTATGGAAACTCATTAAACACAGAGACCGAAGACAAAGAAGGACCTTCTAAGTTAGAATCTTTAACCCAAATCAAGTGATAAAGACAACCCTTAGAGATTAGCCTTCAAGCCCTAAGATAAGAAAAAAACCTCCCCCTAAGAGCTAAGGAACTACCTTCCCATTTTATAACTGGTTCACTAGGAAACTTAAAAATAACCCTACGGGTCTGATAATTCACAGATGTATAACAAGAATGCAATCAATCCATACCTACAATTATATCAAAATATACCATATCCAACTCAAACAGATCCTTCAAGGTCCGGTTGCCACCAATAGCTATAACACACCCACTATAGACTCTCCTAGCAATAACCGAGTCACCTACTGGGATAGAAATAGAAAAAGAATTCAAGATAACTTTTGGATCAAAACCAAAAAACACAGCCACATATGGAGTCACATAAGAAAGAGTGGACCCCAGATTAAGCAAGTAATATATGTCATGAGAGAAAAGTTATAACGTACCAGTAATGAATTCCTATTGGGATGCCAAAGCATACAACCTATTCCGACCAATACTAGAACCAGGAGTAGTAACAGAAACAGATGCTACCTCACCAGGTGTAGGAGCAGAAGATGAAGCCACAGGAATCTTATTTTTCCCCCGTAGAAACCTAATTGACCGAACAATCCCTGAGCCGATGACCTACCTGGCCACACTTGACGCATTTGTCCCTTTCTTCCTCGCAATAACCCCAATGAGAAAGACCACAAAATCGATAAAGAGAAAATAAAGAAATTGACTGACCTCCGCTCACCTGAGATTGGGCAACCTGTGCTCGAGAATTATCACCGCCTTGATGACGCTTGTCTCCCAAATAATAAGGAGCACTAGCAAAAAAGGAGCCCGAACTCCCCCATTTCTTTTTCTACCACTTGCCACCGTCTCTACCACCCTGAGACTACGCACCTCCCTAATCTAAAAACCTGTTCCTCTTTTCCTGCCTATCCCTAAACTCTGTTTTCTTTCTCTTCTTATCCTCAACGTACTACATATAAATAGTCAACCTTGAGATGTCCAAATCCTTAATCAGCAAGGCAATCTTGCTTTCTAGAATCAGATCTCTATTCAATCCAGAAGTGAACTTCCTTATTCTTGACCTCATATCAGCTCCCAAATTAGGAGTATACCTTGATAGCTGATGGAACTTCAAGGCATATTCCTTTACAGACATCCTCCCTTGTCTGAGGTTCAGAAACTCTTCCATCTTTTCTTCCCTCAACTCTTAAAGAAAGAACTAATCTAAAAAGGTATTAGAAAAGTCCTCCCACAACCCTTTCTCTTCCATATCACCTCTATCCCTATCCCACTCTTTATACCACTGATAAGCAATATCCTTGAGCTGATAAGCTGCAAAGTTAACCCCCTCTACATTAGTAGTCTGTATCACCCAAAAGATTTTTTCTATCTCATCCCAGAAGTCTTGTAGATCCTCCTCTACCTTCACCCCAATAAAAGTTGGAGGACCTATCTTTATAAATTGACCAACCCTTGTGGCCTCAGCAGATAATGCTCCCATCGTAGCCCACTCATCCTGAGCAGTAAGCAATTAGGCAATGAAATGAATAGACTAACAAAATTTTGCGTTCATCATATTATCCTAAGGGACCTGAAGAGAACTATCTAGAATAGGAGGAACTTTAACACCATCAAGAATAGGACCATGAGATCGAAGATGCACTCCGAACATAGGACGTACCCCTTCAGCATTATCCCTAGATGGGACAAAAAAATTCTTTGTGTTCTAGATCTAGGAGGCATGATCTAAAAGATGATCAAATAAGGATTAGAGGAGATTCTAGGATTGAGAACTCAAGCTTAAAGATAGAATACCAAGAAAGTAAAATATTCCTAAATGTTTTGCAGCCTCTCTCTTATGAGTGTGGCATACTTCACACCCCTAAAAGAGACTCTACTTAACATAGCTTTATGGATATCCTAGTTGACCATGAACCTAGGCTCTGATACCAACTTGACATGACTGAACCCCAAGCCTTGTCGAAATAGGCATGCTAAGTCCATCCAAGATTGGGGGCCGCCCCCAAATGCCCAACCTAACCACTTATGTCAGCCTCAGATGGGCTGAATTTTGAACATATAACAAGATAGCGTTATTGCTCTCATTAAGACTCTAGGATAGGATCATGATTGTGACCGACCCAACCGAGTCCAACCATACCACACCAACCATCTAAACATACTAAAACAGACCATAGGCCATAAACCAAAGGGAATACCAAAACATAATATGAAAATTAATCCCAAAATGTAATAGGATGGAATCGTGAGAAATCATGTCCGATGATGCCAGCCGCAATATCAATACCAATGCTAAGGTTGACACTATTACTGATCCCACCCATGCCAACCCCTAGAAGTACCATAGATCCTCTATCAAAAAGAGTAAACAGATCTAATTGGGATATGCACCCAACCGTGACCAAAACTAATATCCTAAATAAAATAGAAGTGTCTAAATAAATCCATAACATGAAATGATGCCTCCCTAAAGAATGGAAGCTCACCACTTTAGTCCAAATACTGCTACCAAATCCATGTGCTAAACAGGAGAAGTAGAATAGTAGGTTCCTGTATAATGTGGGTATACATCCACTAGTAGATGGGGTTAGCGAGTGACCGCTTACATGAATCTCAGGATGGGGATAAAATAATGTCTGTCATAAAACCAAGTAAAATCATCCCTAATGCATACAACCATACATATATAAGTATCAGGAAAGGGGACCGGGTTTAGCATGCACTTAAAACCTTTACCTGGGTTGTGCAGCTTTGTCGTCCTAACCACCCACGGGCCATATGGGTTCAGCACCCCCTGCTGAAAGGGACCCAGTGTGTGTAGCCCATGACCAGGGAATATCCCATAGGATGACTAGTACATCCCCTAATATTAAAATGTGACACACGCATATGGTCATCAAGACCCCTCATATCAGCAAATATGAGTTTCTAATTTTGGTCCCCTCGGGACCGCCACCTTCCACGGCTTAGCTACACAACCCACCATTAATGTTTATTAAAACCATTTCCAAACAATCCATTTACCATTTATTACCCAAGGCCAATATTAGTGGTACTGTCATACCACCCCTTACTTGTAAGTAATATCCATAGCCAAACTATTTAGGTTAAGGGGACTTTCAAGGGCCCTTCCACATACCATATTAAACCACTTGAGAGACTTCCATGTTCTCCACAAGCATAACCATTTAGCCTTTTCAAACCATTTAAATCATGCAAAGTTCCTTTACCAAGTTTAAAATATGCAAGAGTTTCATTAAAAGAAGTTAATGCAATGAACATATCTTTATAAGCATATTATCGAACACCTTGGGGTATAATATAACCAAAACCAATTCCAAAGACCATTAAACCATTACCATGCAAACCAATTGTCCAAAACCACCATTAATGCATATGAAAGCATAAACAAAACCATAGGGAACCATAACCAAGCATTTAATATCAAATCCCCAAAATAATAGTTGAAAACCATAATCGTTGAAACAACCCGTATTCAAGTACGTGTATTGGCGTATTCAAGTATATGTATTGGTCTTATTTATATGGAATTAATTTTTTATTTTATTTATATCAGAATTTGCCCGTCGATGGTTCCGTGTGAAGGTTATTGAATAATCTTTCCAACGATATAAAGATTTCCAAAAACAGATAGGTTTTGGATATAATCGAGCACGTTCAAAACTATAAAATGGTGGCCGGGATATTTGGGAATAGTAAATGTGCAGGAAAATTTCCTGCACACAAACTACTGAGGCCAGTCAAATTTTTAGGTCAACTTCGAACGATCATAACTCCCTTAATATAATGAACTGGGAGAGCTGCAAACTATGAAAAGAAATATCTTTGAGTCTTCTTTCCAATGCAATTGGTTTCATCCAAATCCAACGTCTAAGTAAGGAGTTATACTCATTTTACTTCAGCCTAACAAAACAGATTTTTAGGGTCAACTTCAAACGACCATAACTCCTTGTACAAGATGAACTGGGTGGCCTACTTTATATGAAATGAAATCCCTTTGAATTATCCTTCCAACGATATCAATTTCACCCAAATCTGATATCGTAGCAAAGAGTTATGGTCGATCTACTTTAGCTTATCAAAATAGTCCATCAAAGGACAGATTTGACATTATTTAAATTTTAAAGGCATTTTGGTCATTTCCTATTATATTATGGATGGGAACATGTGCATATATACATGTATATGAGTTCAAAAACTCATTTTCATCATCAACCATTGATAAAGAACAAACCCTAGCCAAATTTGACCTTTAAATTACTTTTGATTCAACCATAGAAATTCCAAAGTAATCCGATAACTGCATTTGTCATCTTGAGAGCTTCGAACGGCACCTATTATTTGTGCAAACAGGATTGCATAATCAAGAGGTGAATTGTAAGGTATGAATATTGTTTGTCTTTGTTCTTTTCCATATGTATATGTGTGATAGAGGATTATATGTATTGGTTGTTATTGAAAGGTGATGGAAATAGGGTTATGGACTATTTTGCATGGTTTGGTTGTATTGAATTGTGGAAGGTGGATATGGTAATTGAGTTATGGAAGGTGGATATGGTGATATACTATTTAATTGATGATTAATTATGCTTATGGCTCAATTTGGTTTAATGGATTGGTTAGAAGGATAATGAATCCAAACTTGATATTGGAGGATGTTGTATGAATATGCATGGCATGTGAATGTAATTGGAGTATAAGAGAGTTAAAGTGACACCCTTTATGGTGTAATTAAGGCTTACTACTTAACCACTAGTTTGGTGAATTCAAATAATTGAATTGTGATGTTTGGTTGCTAATACTAGATTGCTATATATGTTTATTGTAGATAAGTAATCCGAAAAGACGGGAAGTCCATTTGGGACTAGTATTGAAGGTTGACAGTCAGGTATGTAAAGCATACTCTATACCATATCTTTGGCATAAAAGTGAACAATTGTTCTATTAAGAAAGTTTCCAAAGTTATTCAATAACATGTGATCCATAATGGTTTTGTATGATGTCCTACATTACCAATGAACTTGTTTCCACCCTACAAGATGTCAAGACATTCCAATACTTACTTGTCTTCCAAATCTTACATATTTATTGCACTAATGAATGCTAGAAGGTATCCGGTTACTCAAACAAGATCCATGTGCTATTAATGACACCAAAACGTTTCATTGATATACCAAAGAAGTTCCTACTTCATTGTTATGGCATTGATGACTCCAAAATACTTCATTGATGTGCCAATGAGTTCTTACTTCATTGTTATTGCATTGATGGTCTATGTATATGTTTCTTATTAATGTATCATTGTTTCAAAGTATCAAAAATGTGGTGGTAATCGAAATAACAATCTCAAAGATTAATTGAACTAAGTGATGGAAGTTCTCTCTTATCAGGTGGTATCCCAGGGGCATAAGCCTATCATGGGTTGATCCCTATTTATGTGTTTATGGGTGGTATCCCAGGGGCATAAGCCTATCATGGGTCGATCCCAGTTGATATATACTGGAGGTAGCCTAATGGTCACAGTACAGTACAATAATAATTACAAAGATAATAAGAACGAAGGTAAAGTGATTGTGTAAATACAATGTACAGGTTGTCACAAGTTCTAATAAGTGTGGTCCACTCCTATTACGATTTATTCACTTGTTTCTGATTTCTATTGAGCTCCTATATCATATGTGATTATCTACAGCTTTACATACTTAGTACATATTTTGTACTGACGTCCCTCTTGAGGGACCAGCATTTCATGCTGCAGGCATAGGTACCTCAGCTCATACACCGCACAAGTAGGAGCCAGGATATCTAACTGCTTTTGGTGAGCTCCAGTTTGCTTTAGGGATTTTCGTGTCATATCCAGTCACTTTTGGTATTGTATAGAAGTTAGTTATATGGGGGGGAGGGGGGGGATTTCCTGACCTTAGTTAAACTCTTTGTATTATCTAGAGGCTTTGTAGACCTAATGTATAGTCAAGGTGGTGTTTTGTTAATAGACGTGATGGCTCCAATGGCCAAGTATTGTATATACATATATGTGTGCTCAAGCTTATACAAGTGACTATTTCCTTTTATATGCGACATGACGTTGTCCGAATTTTGGGTTGTCATAGAGGTATGCATGGGAAGTATAAGGTCATGAGCTGGTTCTCCCGGGCCTCCTCGGTTACGGGTGTCAGTCCGCCCCAATAGGATTTGAGGCGTGACAATCATGAAATAGTAAAACCATGAAATCAATCATATAAACTATGCCTTTAGTTAAAATTACAATGAGGGAAGAGAATCATGCCTTATACTGAAGAATTGATGGAAAGAAATCACCAAGACATGCCCCAAAGCAATTCATAAGATAAAACCCTAGCCTTCTTGCCCTAAAAGCTCTTAAGAGAATTATGGAGTGTTTTGGAATAGTTTAGAAGTGTTAATGAATAGAATAATAGGGTAAATAACCTCCTAAGTGTATTAGAAGTCGTGGATCCAAATTAGGGTAAGTAGGGAAATATTCAGAATACCCCCACTTAAATCTCTTAAAAACCAGTCTTAGGGATTCCACTGAGCCATATAGTTGTACCCTCCAATACGATCGGTATCCGCCACTCGTATCCAATTCTCAACCCTTGGATCAAACACAATCTAGTATACGACTCATCCAACTAAGTCGTAGCCATAGTATATGATCCGTACCCATAACCCGTATCCCTGGCAGAATAAAATACCAGGAGAATCAAACACTATCCACCATACGAGTCCCTACTATTAGTCATACCAAATCCTTACGACTCACACCTCTAAGTCGTACCTATTCTAGTGACCAAAACCATACCACCATTTAACACTAGTCAGCATATGACAGGACTATACCACTCATACCTCAGTATAGGCTCATACCCACGAGTCATATTAGGTATGAAGAATGGATTTTCAGGAAATTTTCTAAGGGTCAAAACCCAGGATGTTTCAGTAGGTTCCCTTCAAGACAGTCTTATAAACATTATGGTCAATCTAGCAGGCCTGTTTATGTCATACTTTAGATAACTGATAGGGTTCATCCTAGCTACAGTGGCCATCCTAGATAGAGTAACAGTCAGACTTTAAGAGGGTACATTTTGGGTTTTTAAAATAGGTGGCGATTCCAATTCAATCGAATTTTTAGGGCAGAGTTCAGTGCTCGGAGCGTGTTATTATTGTAGGGCCTTCAGCCATTATTCCAAAGAGTGTCCTCTGCATAGGAAATTTATGCCGACAGTGCAGAGTGTTCCGCTGATTAGGACAGTGTTATAACCCAAACCAAGGCCCAGCCATGACTGGTATCTCAAGTCCCACGTGGACCAGAGATCACCCCCTACAACAAACCAAATCAAACATAATATACCCAATGTCGAATGAATTCCAAACATATATAACAAGATAAGTTCAAAGAATAAAGGGTATGTCTATAAATGATAACTGTCTTTAGGCCAAAACAACGAACTAATATCGCCCAAGTCCATAGTAATCCAATAAAGAATTCTAACACAAGAACCAAAAACTAGTCTTGGTCGGGATATGTCCTTAACTCTGACAGATAACAATGAAAATGAAAATGATAATAAAACTCTTAACTCTAGTCTATGATAAGAACTAATGAAATGCCTAAGTCTTCTAAAGTATGGAAGCTCACCACTTTACTCAGGGATAAGGATAACATAATTCCATGAGCAACAATTCAAAATCATTCAAAACCAATACACATAATCAAATGCATACATACATATATCACATACCGAGATAGGGAACAAGGCTTAACATGTACTTTAAAACTTTAGCTTGGGTTGTGTATCTCAACCATCATAAGAAGGAGTGCATGGGCTATATTGGGCCCAGCTCTTCCCCAGCTGATAGGGCCCCCATGCGTGTGGCAACACAAACCAAAGGGTATAAATATGTACTATAAGGGACTTGAACCTCCTGGCATATCAAGGTGACACAAACACCAAATTATGTAGTATAACATCGGGCACTCGAACCTCCCAATCATATAAAATTATTAAGGGGGCCTAATCATATAGACCCCAGTCGACAATCATGATTTCCAGTATTGGCCCTTCAGGACCTCCACTTTTATGACTCAACTACACAGCCCTCATTAAAGTACAATTAAAATAATTAGCATAGACATTATTAGTTATTGAACCATGATATACATTAAGACATACATTATTGGTATCACCATACCAAATATACTTGCAAGATAACTTTAATATACCACACCATTTACCATCACTTGGCTGAAATCATAATCCCCTTCGATTCAATTATACATTAGCTTAGGGAAGTACACAACCCCATAAGGTTCAATTCAAAATCATTGTACTTCATTAACTTTTCATATTATGCAATAGTTAAAGAGAAGTTCAGTATGTATTTCACATTCAAAACAAATTTCACAAATGGGTTGGGGTCAATACCACTTCAAAAGTCACAAGTTTGGGAAATCACATTCACCATCCATGCATTGATTTTTAAAACCCCCATTTAAACGTAACCCATGCAAGGAAAAATATGAAATATCACATAAACAAGAATTATTCAAGACCGTCAACCCATGTTTTCAAAACCCACATTAATACCATATGCACAACACTTTAAAACTCATGTTTTTAGCAAATAAATAATTAAGAAAGAGTAACATGTCTGAAATACTAAGTTTCACAAAAAAAATTCAACCCTTGAGCCCTTTATGACCTACTTCTTGGAAACCCTATGTATGGCTGCTTGAGAAAATTTTAGAAAGCTTTAGAAGTGTTTAAGTACATTATGAATGAGAAATAACCCTTCTTAAGTGATTTATGAATGTTGGGGTTTTAATTGGGTGAGAAGGGAATTTCCCAAAGCTCCCTCAATTTAAAATTGAAATTTAGTCGTCAGTGACTACGGGTCAATATACGACTCGTACAGACTCATTATGATTGGTCATCACAAGTCATAGCCAAAATAGTCTCCAAGGCACTCACAATCTGCTGACCTTAAAACTCAACTACTATGAATTATAATGGGACCCTAAGCTCATAGGGTCCAGTCATAATCAACACAGCAACCATTTGGGGTTTTACATTGGACACCCTACAATTTGTACCCAACGACTCGTAACGAGTACTTATGACTCATAGTGAGCCACTCGTACTCAGAGCAGAACTCAGCCACATGCTTACTGATTTGGTTATGATTCAAGTCCAATGACTAGTCAGGACTCTCTACAACTCGTCAGGGGAGTCATAGTCAGTACAGAAACTCAAGCACCATTTACTGGACACCTTACGACTAGGATCATATGAACTATAAATACGTCCTATGACTTATAAGGTGAGTCATAGTTAAGACTGAGAGGATAAAATTTTTGAAATTTTCAAGGACCAAAAATTAGGGGCGCTACATACTCCCCCCTTAGGATCAATCATCCTCAAATGACAGGACAAGGCATTTATTAGCACGATTTGACCCCACACACAACCACACTTACCTTTAATAAAGACCAAAAAAAAGATATTAAAGAGTACACATACCTCAAGCACGATTATCTGGAATGGAAAACAAGAATGGATACTTGGACTTCATGTCCTCCTTGGCTTCCTAAGTAGCTTCTTTGACCTTTTAGTTCCTTGATACACCTAAATTACACTTCTCTTACGAGAGAGTAAGCGGTCCTGTCAAATATAGAACCCAACTTGGTTGGGTGTCAAATCCCACAGGGAATATCTTGTTCACTAAGTATTATGATTGTTATTAGACTGTTGATCTAAGGTTCCGAAATAAAGAGGGTTTGGAAATGTTAATAGTGTTCTTTTATATTTTTTTTGCATAATAGTCCAACTACTAAGAGTAAATATAGATGTAATTTCAATGAGAATGAATTAACTAGAGTTATGCTCACCAAGATTTTCAAAAAATTAGGGTTGTGAGTTTGTGTTTGAATTCTAACTTGTGTATCTAATTGCAAAAATTATTGAATTCTAAGGATTACCCACGTGTATCTCAACCTAATGAGTATATCACCCTTTACTTCTCTCAAACTTAAAGGATTCATGCATTATTCAATACACTCTCATGATAGTTGATCCTATTAAAGAATCAACCCGTTAACCCAAAGAGTGAACCTATGGAGTTCATGTGAATCACTTTTTTCCCAACATCTACTTTCTTGTCTGACAAGTGGAGTTCATGGGCTCACTTCTCAAGTTTGCAACCAAGAGATGTCATTAAGATAAAGAAAGATTCATGCAAATTCGATAGATATTAGAAATCAAACCCATTCACAACCCCAAACTAGTTCTCTACATCAAGGCTCCCATAACCCTAGTTATGGGAGTTTAGCTACTCATCTCCATATAAGAAGTCAAAGTTGTATTGATGTTCATAAATAACATCACAAGAATACTTACAAAAGTCACAATATTGTTCTTCTCAATCTTTGATTGAAAATATGAAAAATTATAATTAAATCTCAATTTCTAGATTCAAATCCCAATGAAAAATAGTACAAAGCTCTCAGAAAGTATGAAATAAAAACCAAAGATAAGATGCAGAATTAACCCTAATACTTGGTACTTATATGATTCCAGAACTGGGGTTATAAAATTCAAACTCAGGTTCTCCATGTTATGGTCGACGGTTCAAGCGATGGTTCATTGCAGGTCTGACAGTCCATCGCCTGCACCATTGTTGGGTGTCTAGTGACTTTATGTTTTGCTTTTGAGCGACGGGTAGTGTGACGGCCCATCGCAAGATCGACGGTCCATCGCCTGGACCATCGTAGGACTTCCAGTGATAATGTGTTCTATTTCATAGCGATGGTTCATCGCAGGGCTGACGGTCCATCGCCTGGGATGTCGCGGATGTACAGAGTCCATGACTTCTACTTTTTGTCAATGGTTTAGACCGATGGATCATTGCAAGGTCGATGGTCCATCGCCTAAGCCATCGCTATTTATTTTACCTTTGTTTTGCTCATATTGTCCAAGTTAACCTTCAGACTAAGTCCTTATCCTGAAACCCCTAAAATACCATGTTAAATACAACAATTGTTGCTTGAAAACACACAATTATCCTAAGGAAAAGGCCTAAAATGTTTCATCAAAAACTGGAACATCAACACCCTCAACTTAAGGCAATTGTTTGTCCTCAAGCAACTCAACATCAGGATACATATATGAACAACATCATGATGGGAATTTCACAGTGAAACCAACACAATCATACAATCATTCCACTACCCATTTAGTTATGCTATCTCAACACACATGGATCTATAACTGGCATTAACTACTAATCAGTACATTCACAGCTATAGACACAACACCCCAAAGAACTAAATAGAATAGATATAACTCAACATACCCTCATAGCCAAAATAGTCTACCTCACATCATACAGTTAAATCATGGACAAAACTAAGCTCTCGCTCTCAGAAAAGAAGTTACCAACACAGTGTACACCTATAAGTTTGCCCTTATCATCTAATGCCCTCTCATAATTGACTCGCTAATATCAAAGAGGACTTGCTAAAGGTTGTAATGAGGTTTTAGGTTCGCTAAAGGTTATTCATTTAGATAGGTGCCTTAAAGTACAAGAATTCACTCTCTTTTACCCTTTTTGGTTGCTACTTACCAGAATTAAAGAGCCTTTCATTCATTTCGCAGTTATCCATTAGTGCTCCTATCATAACCTTTTTTTTAGAATACATCATCAGTCACCCTCAACTTATGTTGATGCAGAAGGTTGAGGTCACAATATCTATTTAGATTGCTAACTAGACCAGGGCCGGATGCAACCCCTCAAATTAATTTTAACTCAACCTCCTAGGCTACTAACAATCCAGTAGTAGCCACCCTCAACTTAAATGATTTACCTAAGTTAAAGTGCACAGTGCCTATAATTGGACCAGGGCCAAAGCTAAGTGCTTAACACCTTCTAGAGAGTGAATCAAACTTATTTGGATAGAAAAAACACCAACACAGCTCAACAGGGTTAACAAAGGAAACACAATATTTTTGGTGGGTCAATCATTTGGCTAAGTGGACTAACAACACAAGGAGGCCTACTATCCTCTTTTATTGAGTCAAAACACACGACAACATCTAATGAACCAGGCAAGTTCTAGGTGTAACACTTATATTAGAACTACACAAATACTAACCCACACAGGCACTAGTTAGCTTCTATCCTACTAATTTTTGGGATTCAATCCACATAGTTATGTTTTGCTTCATTACTATCTTCAAATGCCATTATCAGAATCACACATGGTTGCACAACACGTTACTACTTGGTAGAAGGAATTAATTATACAAAAATAAAAAACACACTTTTGCTGGTGATATCTAAAAATTAATTATACACTTTTGCCACAATCAGTTGTCATCCACATATGTACAATAAGGTGCTAACGGGAATGGAACTTTTATTTCATGCAACAATATTACCAACAAAACATGAAAATAAGAATAGAGAAAATGAAAATACAACCTAATACACCCCCATGGTGCACATCCCACCCCCACATAAAATGAATGCTTTATCCTCAATGCATGTAACTTTATGTACAAAGAAGGGAAAAATACTTGTGGTGCCTCTTATTCATCTGAGGCATCTGTAAAGTGTGGTGAGGTTGTTGTGTCCTCACCTAGTGCTATGTTGAATCCCATAGTGGTGGGAGTACTCACAATCTCTCCCTCCAAAATTGGAGGTACCACATCTCTAGTCGGATCTACAGTTTGCCTCTGAGCTGGGGCAGAACTAGTATACACTCCAGTTGCTTTATCTTCTACTTTTTTCTTCTTATCTTCTCATCTTTCCTTGACCTCTTTATTGCCTTTCTCATATTATGCTCAAGTCTCTGCTCAGGTGACATGGCTTCTAGCCTCTTTCTCTTGGCATCTTTTTTTGCAGCTTTCTCAATTTTTTCATCTGGTTCGGCTATTTTTTTACCCTTATTCTTGATTGGTCACCCCATTAAGTCAACGAGCCCTTCGTCTTCATTGCTTGTAATTAAACCGGATCAAATATGGTCTACTGAGGTTGTTGATTTATCTTGTCCACATCAGACCAGAGTTTTCTCACTTTCTCAATCAATTAGCGAAGGTTCCCAGAGTTTTCTCACTTTCTCAATCAATTAGCGAAGGTTCATGCAATGGTCTGTCGACTATGCAATGAACCGTCGGTCAACCTGTCGCTACTTTTCCAATTTCTTAACTTTTGGAAATTGTTGTGATAGTTTCCATAATGGTACATCGAGATCGCGATGGTCCTTCGGGTGATTTGTCAGCCAACTGAAACTTTTTCAGCTTCTGTTTTCCCTACACTATTGTACCTACACACTTTCACAAACCCTTTAGCTTGCACAAATCAACAAAACAAACAACAAAATAACTTAAATAAATGCTATACAACAACACGATATGGGTTGCCTCCCAATAGCATCTGATGTAACGTCACGACATGACTTAGTTATCTCGATTACTCAGACTTCATCGATATTGAAAGTAGCAATACTTTTTATTGCGTCTTTTGGACCGATATAAAGTTTGACTCGTTGCCGTTGACTTTGAAGACACTTCCAACTTTATTTTCAAGTTCAATTACTCCAGATAAGTAGACTTGACTAACTTTAAACGGGCTTGACCACTTGGACTTAAGTTTACCTGGGAATAGTTTGAGTCTGGAGTTGAATAGAGCACCAAGTCACCTTTCTGAAATTCCCTCTTTTCAATTCTGTAATCATGGTATTTCTTCATTCGTTCCTTGTACAGGTCATCTCTCTCATAATCTCTGAGATGAAACTCATCCATCTCATTAAGCTGCCCAGTCTCATATTTGTTGCCTCATTCCAGTTTAGATTAAGACGCTTCAGCGCCCACAGTGCTTTATGCTCTAGCTCAATTGGCAAATGGAATGCTTTTACATAAACCAATTGGTATGGCGACATGCCAATAGGTGTCTTGAAAGTTGTTCGATATGCCCATAATGCATCGTCCTGCTTCCTAGACCAATCCTTCCTGCTAGCATTCACAGTATTGGCAAGGATAGCCTTGATTTCCCGATTGGAGATTTCCACTTGCCCACTTGTTTATGGGTGATATGGCGTAGCTACCTTATGTTGTTTAATTCCATATTTTGCCAATGCAGATTGAAACATGTTATTGTAAAAGTGTGATCCTCCATCGCTTATGATGGTACATGGTACCCCAAAGTGAGAGAAGATATTTCTCCTCAAAAATACAACGACTTGCTTCCCTTCATTATCTGCTAGAGCCACAACCTCGACCCATTTTGACACGTAGTCAATAGCAACTAGTATGTACTTTATCCCAAATGAGCTCAGGAAGGACCCCATAAAGTCGATGCCCCAAACATGAATAGTTCAACCTCTAACATCTTGGACATTGGCGTCTCATGGAAATTTGAGATAGATGCTTGCCTTTTACATTAGTCATATCTCTTTACGAACTCGTAAGCATCCTTAAACAAAGTGGGCCAATAGTAACCACTTTGAAGCACTTTTTGGGCAGTATGATCACCAGCATGATGACCTCCAATTGGGGAAGCATGAGTCGCTTCTAGTACACTCAGCATCTCTCCTTCTGGAATGCATCTTCTAATAATGACATTCGTACACCACCGAAAAAGATACGGCTCATCCCAGAAATAGTGTTTAACATCATGGAGAAACTTTTTCCTCTGATAAAAGGAAAGATTCTCTAGCATTACCTCACTTACCACGTAGTTCGTAAAGTTAGCATACCAAGGTACTTTTTCGAGCACTGCAGCCAATACTTTCTCATTTGGAAAAGAATCATCAATTTCAAGCTCGTCTTTTACTGCCTGCTTAACTTCAAGTCTGGATAGGTAATCAGCCACCTGATTCTCACATCCCTTGTGATCCTTGACCTAGAAGTCAAATTCCTAAAGCAGAAATACCCATCGGATCAACCTTGGTTTAGCGTCCTTCTTTGCCATTAGGTACCTCAAGGCAGTGTGGTCAGTGTGTACTACTACCTTGGTACCTAGCAGATATGCCCAAAACTTCTCAAAAGCATACACCACTGCTAGAAGTTCCTTATCTCTCACCGTATAATTCTTCTGAGCCCCATTTAGGGCCTTTCTTGCATAATATATCAGATAAAATAGCTTTTCTTTCTTTTGTCCGAGAACAGCTCCAAGTGCTACTCCACTAGCATCACACATAATTTTGAATAGCTTCGTCCAAGCAAGATCAACAATAATTGGAGCTTTCACTAGTTTCAACTTAAGGCATTCAAACGCCTTTCTGCAATCATCATCAAAAACAAATTTGGCTTCTTTCTCCAAGAGTTTGCAAAGCGAGTTCGCAATCTTGGAGAAATCCTTTATGAATCTGCGGTAAAACCCTACATAGCCAAGAAAACTGTGTAGCCCTTTGACTGAAATAGGAGGTGGTAGTGTCTCAATCACCTCAACCTTTCCCTTGTCTACCTCAATGCCTTTAGCTGAAATTCGATGATCAAGCACAAAGCCTTTCTTCACCATGAAGTAGCATTTTTCCCAGTTAAGAATAAGGTTAAACTCTTCACACTGTTGTAATGCCCGACTCATATTTAGCAAGCATAGTTCAAAGGAATCACCAACAACTGAGAAAAGTTTGACACCATGCACCACTGAAAAGTTGCGGGTGCATTACATAACCCTAAAGGCATTTTTTTAAAATCAAACATATTGTATGGGCATGTAAATATCATCTTCTCCTGATCTTCAGGAGCAATAGAAATCTGGTTATAATTGGAATACCCATCTAAGAAGCAGTACCACCTCCTCCCTGCCAACCGATCAAGCATTTGATCCATGAAGGGTATTGGGAAGTGGTCCTTTAAGGTCCATGAGTTCAGTTTGCGATAGTCCACCCAGTCAAAGTCCTTAGAGGAATCAACTCATTCTTTTTATTTGCATCAACTGTCATGCCCTCTTTTTTGGGCACGTATTGAACTGGGCTTACCCATTTACTATCGGAAATAGGATAAACCAGTCCTGCGTCCAACCACTTAATAATATCTTTCTTAACTACCTCTTGCATCGGTAGGTTAAGTCGGCACTCATGCTCGATGGTTGGGGTACAGTCATCCTCTAGTTGTATCTTATGAGTACAGATGCCAGGGGAAATGTCAATAATGTCAGCAATAGTCCAGCCTATTGCTCTTTTGTACCTTTGGAGCACCAAAATAAGTTCTTCCACTTGCTACTCACCTAAATCAGCTGCAATAATAATAGGTAGCATGTTTCCATCTCCCAAAAACAAGTACCTTAAATATTTGGGCAGCTCTTTCAATTCTAACACCGGCGGCTCTTCAATGGACTGCTTAGTCGATGGTGTTGGTCTATTTTTTAGATCAATATCAAGTTTCTTAGGAGCATAAGAGTATGATCCCATTCTTGTCAACGCACAAACCGTCTCTTCGTACTCCTTAATGCCCTCACGATCAAAATTCATCAGCACTATATAAGGGCTTGATAGCAAATCTTTCCTCTATAGGTACCTCCTGCTCATCCTCATAATATACATCAATAATTGAGAACACACTCATTTCTTTATGATGCTTCATTGATTGGCATACATCAATCGCACCATTTTATCATTTAACCTAAATAAGAGCCCATTCGCTCGCAGATCAATCAACACACTTTTGATTGTGAGAAAAAGCCGACCCAAGATTATGGGCACCTCAAAGTCCACCTCGCAATCCAAAATAATGAAATCCACCGGGAATATAAAGCTAGCAACCTTCTCTAGCACATCATATAAAATACCAATAGGTTATTTTACCGACCTATCTGCTATCACAAGTTGCATATTAGTAGGTGTGAGGTCTCCCAAACCCAACTTTTTATACACAGCTAGCGGTATTAGATTGATGCTAGATCCCAAGTCGCATAGAGCTTTAGCATAGTCAAGAGGCCAAATAGTGCATGGGATAGTGAATGCTCCCAGATCTGTCATTTTCTGCACCAGAGACCTTATGGAAATAGCACCACAATGATAAAGATTGTCCATCAGCTCAAAACTAACTGACCGATTCTTCATGACAAGATCTTTCATGAATTTTTCATACCTGGGCATTTATTCTAGTGCCTCCACTAATGGCCGATTAATAGTAAGTTGCTTAAGCATGATCATGAATTTATCAAACTTTGTGTCATCGGCCTTTTTCTTAAACCGGTGGGGAAATAGAGGCGGTGGTTTTGGAAGAGTAGTAACCACCACTTCCGCCTATTTTTCTTTATTCTTCTCTAACTCATCAACCTGTTGACTATTTGATGGTGCATCATCAATAAACTCATCCAATTTCCTAGACTCCACCGGATAATCAATCTCTACTTTTTCACTTTTATCCGCTACTATATCAATCGTAGGATTGCCCACAGTAGGGCTTACTAATACCTTACCACTTCTAGTGGTGACTGTCATGCATGACCCATCCTTCCTTGGGTGTTGCACTGTGTCAGTTAGGAGGGTGCCAGCTTTTTTCTAATTGAATGCAGCAAAAAGTTGGTTCATTTGTTATTCCAATTGTTTTATAGAAGTAGAGTGAGAGTCAACTAGCTGGTTCATTGAGGATAACTCATTTTTCATCTCATTCACCCCGATACTTATTGCTTCTACTCCCTTCAATAGCTTGGCCATCATGTCTTCTATAGACATCTTCCCCGAACTAGTTGTAATGGCCTCACGGTTTCCAGGAGGGACATATAACCCACTTATGTCACCCTTACTCTTCTAATTTCCTTTATCATGGTCCTCATATCTAAATTTATCATAATATTTCTGACCTTGGTTTCCTTGGTCACCGCCTCGAAAACCCCCTGATTGTTCAAGTAATTTGCCTCCTCCTCAAAATTGGAGTCAGCCCTTCCCTGTGATGCTACAGCTTTAACCTTCTCTGTCTTTCCTGGTAGCAAATATTTAGTGAGGAGATCCATCTGTGTCTTTATGTGAGCCATGTCTTGGTCACGTTCTTTTTCTCTTCACCTCTACTCTGTAGTCATACCTATAGATACAGTGGAGCTTGATACCTCAGAATCCTTAGTATGCCAAGTTCTACTTTATTTTGTCATACGGTCAAGTATGTCAACTGCTTCAGGGAAGGTGAGGTCCATGAATGACCCACCTGCTGCGTTGTCCACCACTGGCTTAGTTATAGAGTTTAAGGCCCAATACAATATCTTCATCAAGTAGACATTAGTCATCTGATGATTTGGGCACCGCATAAGCTTCTTCTTGAATCTCTCCCAAGTCTCATGGAGAACTTCAGTTGGAAGTTGTCTGAAATTGCTTATTTTGTCTCTCAACTATGCTCTCTTGGATGGTGGAATGAATCTTTCTAGGAAAGCATCTTTCAATTGCCTCTAATTAGTAATAGAGTCGAGAGTTAGCCCATTCAACCATAGAGTTGCCTCTCCAGATAGAGACAATGGAAATAGTCGCAACTGAATAGAATTTTGTCCTACCCCTGGGTTGTCAAATGACTTTTATGTTGAGATAAAATTAACTAAATGCATATTCGGGTCGTCACCTGCAAGTCCACCAAATAATCCTTTGAGATACAATAACTGGATCATAGTGCTTGTAATATTAAACTTGGCTCCGGGTGCTAAGGCAGAGGAATAATAGCCCCAATTGCACGGGTTCCATCCAAGTTATCATCATCCTCCTCTAGATTAAATGGGGCAGCTTGATGTTCTGGTCTCGTTCTCACAGGGTAATTTTGGTTGACGTTCCTATTTACTGGTGCAAGCAAATTATCTGCACGCCTCGGGTTAACTGGAGCTATTAAATCATCATCACCCAGATCCTTATCATCTGGGTTTTGTCGTCGGCCTACATTATCTACATTCTGCTGGTTTACTTGTGCAGCTGCCAAGGCGGCCAGTCTGGCTGCTTCCTACTAAGCAGCTACTCTTTCTTGGTCTTGTTGACCATCCATTATGCCAATAAGTTGAGCTTTAGGATGAATAAGTAATAAAGGTTCACCTGATCTCCGAGTAATAGGCATACAAGACAATCACCCTGCACAAAACAACAACAAAAACAAAAAAAAAACGTAAAATTTTTAGGAAACTTTGACCAAAGGTCAAGCAACAAACTCAAACTTAATTGACAACCGTATTCCCCGACAATGTTACCAAAATTAGATACGCCCAAATTACACCTCTCTTAAGAGAGAGTAAGTGGTCGCTGTCAAATATAGAACCCAAATGGGTTGGGTGTCGAATCCCATAGGGAGTACCGTGTTCACTAAGTATTGTGATTGTTATTAGACTGTTGATCTAAGGTTCCGAAATAAAGGGGGTTTGGAAATGTTAACAGTGTTCTTTTGTATTTGTGTTACAAATAATCCAGCTACTGAGAGTAAATATAGATGTAATTTCAATGAGAATGAATTAACTAGAGTTATGCTCACCAATATTTTCAAACAATTAGGGTTGTGAGTTTGTGTTCGAATTCTAACTTGTGTATCTAATTGCAAAAATTATTGAATTCTAAGTATTACCCACGTGTATCTCCACCTAATGAGTATTTCACCCTTTACTTCTCTCGAACTTAAAGGATTCATGCATTATTCAATGCACTCTCATAAGGGTTGATCCTGTTAAGGCATCAACCCGTTAACCCAAAGGGTAAACCTATGGAGTTCATGTGAATCACTTCTTTTCCCAACATCCACTTTCTTGTCAGACAAGTCGAGTTCATGGGCTCACTTCTCAAGTTTGCAACCAAGAGATGTCATTAAGATGAAGAAAGATTCATGCAAATTGGAAAGATGTTAGAAATCAAACTCATTCACAATCCCAAAATAGTTCTTTATATCAAGGCTCCCATAACCCTAGTTGTGGGAGTTTAGCTACTTATCTCCATATAAGAAGTCAAAGTTATATTGATATTCATAAATAACTTCTCAAGAATACTTACAAAAGTCACAATATTGTTCTTCTCAATCTTTGATGGAAAATATGAAAACTAATAATCAAATCTCAATATCTAGATTCAAATCCCAATGAAAAATAGTACAAAGCTCTCACTAGAGGAGAAAGTATGAACTGAAAACCAAAGATAAGATGCGGAATTAACCCTAATACTTGGTATTATATGATTCCAAAATTGGGATTTTAAAATTCAAACTCAGGTTCTCCGCGTTATGGTCGACGGGTCAAGCGACGGTTAGTCGCAGGTCCAACGGTCCATCGCCTACACCATCACTGGGCGTCCAGTGACTCCATGTTCTGCTTCTGAGCGATGGTAGTGTGACAGCCTATCACAAGGTCGACAGTCCGTCGCCTGGACCGTTGTAGGACTTCCAATGATGATGCGTTCTATTTCATAGCGACGATTCATCGCAGGGCGGACGGTCCATCGCCTGGGACGTCGCAGGATGTCCAGAGTGTATGCCTTCTTCTTTTTGTCAATGATTTTGACCGACGAATCATCACAAGGTCGACGGTCCGTCGCCTAAGTCGCCGCTGCTCATTTTACCTTTGTTTTGCTCAGATTGTCTAAGTTAACCTTCAGACTCAGTCTTTATCCTGAAAGCACTAAAATACCATGTTAAATACAATAATGGTTCCTTGAAAACACACAATTATCTTAAGGAAAAGGCCTAAAATGTTCCGTCAAAAACTGGAACATCATTCCTCCTAAGAACCTTTACTGATGCCATATCCTTAGTACGTAAACCGACGGACTTGCCTATCCAAAATCTTAATCAAAACTTCCTCATAAGACAAGGAATTTGAAATACCCACCTCCTTAAAATGAACAACTGTCGAAGGATCACCCACGCACTTTCTCAACATCAAAATATGAAACATAGGATGAATGGAGCTCAAATTAGACGGCAACTCCAATTTGTATGCAACATTACCAACCCTATTTAAGACCAGGTACAGACCAACATAACGAGGATTGAGCTTTTATTTCTTATCATACTGCATCACTCCCTTCATAGGGGACACATTCAAGAACACCCAATCACCAACATTGACTCCAACTCCTTTCACCTCACATCCACATAGGATTTTTTGCCACTTTGGGCGGCCTTTAGTCAATCCCAAATCACCTTTACCTTCTCCATGGTTTGGTGAACCAAATCTGGACCAAATAACTTACTTTCACTGACCTCAAATCACCTAATAGGAGATTTACACCTTCTACCATACAAGGCCTAAAATGGAGCCATACCAATGCTAGAGTGATAACTGTTGTTGTAGGCAAATTCTATGAGAGACAAGTGGTCAACCAACTACCGCCAAAATCAAATACACAAGCCTGAAGCATATCTTCCAAAGCCTAAATTTTCCTTTTTACTTGCCCATCCATCTGAAGGTGGAAAGTGGTACTAAGGGTCACCTTAGTCCCCAACCTTGCTGGAACCGCCTCCAAAAATAAGATGAGAACTAAGTACCCTAATTAGATGAGATGGAAACTAGAGTACTATGTAACATCACGATCTTCTCAATGAACAACTTGGCATTGTCCTCCAAAGAGAAATTAGTCCTCACTGGTAAGAAGTGAGCTGACTTAGTCATCATATCTATGATGAATTAAATCAAATCAAATTACTGATGAGACCGTGAAAGATCGATAACAAAATCCATATTAATTATCTCTCATTTTC
Source organism: Capsicum annuum (assembly GCF_002878395.1). Lineage (NCBI taxonomy): Eukaryota > Viridiplantae > Streptophyta > Magnoliopsida > Solanales > Solanaceae > Capsicum > Capsicum annuum. The sequence continues at coordinate 79,140,866 of NC_061122.1, forward strand.
ACATCGACAACTCAATCTTTTGAGTCAACCCACCGGGCCTCAAGTGCTCCACTTTCACTTACTGATGCACCATGTACTTAGCAATAAAATTGGCTACATCACTCTTCATGTTATTCCGCCAATAAATTTCTCTAAGATCATGATACATTTTCATCGAACTAGGATGAATAGTATAATGTGACTCATGGGTTTCGGCCAAAATTCTACCTTGCAACCCATCAATATTGGGAACATATAGTCTACCTTGATACCTCAATATACCATCTCCATCGATCTCAAAAATCATCACCTTCTGCCTACGTACATCATTCTTGATTTGCATCAAAATAGGATCCAACATTTGTTTCTCCTTTACTTTAGCACCAAGACATGACTTTGCCACCTCTTGAATAATAACACCACCATTTTTGGAGTCCAAAAGATGAACTCTAAGATTTTCCAAACGATGAATATCCTACACAAAATTACTTTTCTTCGTCCACATAAGATAAGCTTCCCATGGATAACCTTCTAAGAGCATCAACAACTACGTTAGCTTTACTTGGATGATAATGAAGGCTCATGTCATAGTTCTTAAGCAACTCAAGACATCTCTTTTGCCTGAGATTTAGCTCCTTTTAAGTGAACACGTATTGCAAGCTCTTGTAATCAAAATAGATATTGACGCATACCCCATACAAATAATGTCGCCAGATCTTTAATGCAAACACCATAGCTAATAATTCCAAATCTTGGGTTGGGTAATTTTTCTCATGGACTTTTAATTGTCTAGAGGCATAAGCAACCACCTTGCCATGTAGCATCAATACATAACCTAGTCTCACCTGGTATGCATCATAATAGACACAAAACCATCTATGGCCTCATGCAGAGTCAAAACCAGAGTCGAAGTTAACTTATCCTTTAGCTTCTCAAAACTACCATCACAAGCATCACACAAAGCAAACTCAGCATCATCAAAGCATACTTCATGAATTCCTCAGCCTTTGTCTCCCTTAACTCTTAAGAAAAGAAGCGATCAAGAAAAGCACTAGACAAATCATCACACAAAGCAAACTCAGCATCATCACCCATAGACTGGTCCCACTCCATGTACCACTGATATGCCACATCCTTCAACTGATAGCTACAAACTCTACACCCTCCACGTTAGTAGTGTGTATCACTTGGAATATCTTTTCTATTTTATCAATAAAATTTTGAGGATCTTCCTCAACTTTAAACCTATGAAAATAAGAGGACTCGACTTTATAAATTGGCCAACTCTAGTGGCCTTGGATGATGGAGCAACCGAAGTAACTCGCTCAATTTGAGAGGCCACCAACAGGTTAAGCAAATGAATCAACTAGCAAAACTCACCATTAAACACACTGTACTGGGGTACCTAAGGAGATATAGGGAAAACTGGTAGAGCTCCCTCAGGGAAATCAGAAGAAGCGACCCTCGATCGGGTCTAAATTTTTAAAGTAGGATGAGATCTATCTATATTGTCCTCAGACAGGACAGAAGAGTTTTCACGAATATCAAATCTTCTATGAGGCATGATCTGAAAAATGAACATACAAAAATTAGAGAATATTCAAGACCTTAGACTTTATAGCTTGAAATAAAACAACAAGAAAGAGAAACATTCCTAAATGCCTTGTAGCCCTTCCCCTATAAGTGTATCACGCTACACACCCATAAAAAAAACTCTACTTGACATGGCTTTATGGACACCAAACGATACCAAACCTAGGACTAATACCATCTTTGTCACGACCCAAACCAGGGCCTAGCCATAATGGTATCTCAAGTCCCACATGGATTAGAGATCATCTCCTACACCAAATTAAACCAAACATAATATCCCCAATATCAAATAAATTTTGAACATATAACAACATAAGTTCAAAAAATAAAGGGAATGTCTATGACCGATAACTATTGATCGAACAAAACAACCAACCAATATTGCCCAAGTTTGAAGTAACCCAACAAAGTTTTCTAACACAAGAACCAAAAACCAGTCTGAGTCAGTACATGTCCCTGACTCTAATAGATGACAATAAAAATAAAAATGATATTCAAACTCTCAACTCTAGTCTATGATAAGAACTAATGAAATGTCTAAGTCTTCTGAAGTATGGAAGCTCACCACTTCACCACAACAAACCAAAAAATTGAGTCAATCCACCTAACTCAGTGTAGAAGAAGTAAAGGTATCTCTGGTGCCTACATCACGTGGGGATATGGTGTTCGAAGATGGTTAGTGGGGTGAACACTAGCATGTAAATAGAGGATAAAAATAACATAATGACATGATCAATAGTTCAAAATCATTCAATACCAATGCACATAATCAAATGCATATATACATATATCATATGCCAGGATAGGGAACAAGGCTTAGCATGTAATTTCAAACTTTAGTTTGGGTTGTATAGCTCAATCGTATACCATAAAAAGGCACCCATGGGATATATGGGTGCGTGTGGCCTCATGAACTAGATGATCTACATATGCACTATGGAAGACTCAAACCTCCCAACATATCAAGGTGACACAAGCACTAAATCATGTAGTATAAAGTAGGATACTCTAACCTCCCACCCATATAAAAATATTAAGGGGGATTGAACCACTTGGTCATTTTGACCCCCACATCGGCAACCGTGGTTTCTAGTGTTGGCCCTTCAGGACCTCTATATTAATGACTCAGCTACACAGCCCTCATTAAAGCCCAATTAAAACAATTACTACATACATTATCAGTTATTGAACCATGATATACATTTAGGCATACATTATTGGTATTATCGTACCATCAACACTTGCAAGGTAACTTTAACATGCAACATCATTTACCATCACTTGGGGGAAATCACAATCCCCTTTAGTTCAATTATACATTAACCTGGGAAATTACACAACCCCATAAGGTTAAATTCAAAATTATTGTACTTCATTGACTGCTCACATTATGCAATAGTTCAAGAGTAGTTCAATATGCATACTTTTAATATTTAAAACAAATTTTGCAATATAGGATTGGGGTCATAACTACTTCAAAAGTTATAAGTTTGGGAAATCACAATCCCTAGTTAACTCATCATTCCCATACATCAATTGGATTTTTAAAACCACTATTTAAACGTAACCCATATAGTGACAAATATAAAATATCATATAAGCAACAATTGTTCAAGACCCTCAACCCATATTTTTATAACCCACCTCAATACCATATGAACAACTTTTTATAACTTATTTTTTTAGCAAATTAATAATTAGGATAGAGTAACAGCCTAAAATACCAAGTTTCATGAAAAGAATTCAACCCTTAAGCCTTTGGATGACCTACTTCTTTGAGACCCTACATATGGCTACTTGAGAGAATTTAAGATTTCTTTGGAAGTGCTTGAGTACGTTATAAATAAGAAGTGAACTTTCTTAAGTATTTTATGAAAATGGGGTTTTAATTGGGTGAGAAGGGAATTGTCCAGTGTGCCCTTAATTTAAAATTAAAATTTAGTCATCAGTGACTGCGGGTCACTATATAACTCATATAGACTCATTATGACTGATCATTACAATTCATATCCAAAATAGTTTCCAATGTACTCAAAATTTATTAAACCTAAGACTAAACTACTATGACACATAATGGGACCCTACGACTCATAGAGTCTTGTCGTAATCAACTCAGCAACCGTTTAAGGTATACACTGAGCACCTTACGATTTGTACCCAATGACTTGTAACAAGTCCTTACGACTAATTGGGATCCATTTATACTCAGATTAGAATTCAGCTACACTTACTGATTTGGCTATGATTTGAGTCTAATGACTCATCAAGACTCCCAACGACTCATTAGGGAAGTCATAGTTAGGACAGCAACTCAAGCACCATTCACTATACACCTTTTGACTAGGGTCACATAACCCATCAAAATACCCCACGACTCGTAGGGTGAGTCTATTCAAGATAGTGTGGATAAAATTTTAAAATTTTTAAGGACCAAAAACCCAAGGTGTTATAGGCAGTGTCGCCCCTATTAGAGGTGGTATACATGGTCATCAGAGTGGTCCTCAGGGTTCTCTAGGAGGTCTTTAGGTAAGTAGGATAGGTGGTTGGTTAGGCACCTAATCGGGAAGTGGGCGAGGTCATTTATATGTTATACTTGGTAGACCAAAGATATAGTCTTTAAATGTTGTTATTACATGTACAATCTCAGTGTGCCATCAACCAACCGATTTTTAATTTATTTGATCCGGGATCAACTTATTCATATGTGTCTACTTATTATGCATAGTGGTTAGAGTTATCTTGGTAGTCCTTATCTATGCCATTACTTGTATCTAATCTCATGGGTTATTCTTTAAAATAGGGTAGGGTTTATAGATCTTATGTTGTAATTGTTTGAGAGTTTGATACTCGGGATGATCTTATTGTGTTAGATATGGTGGACTTTGATGTGATTCTTGGCATAAACTTATTATCCCCCTATTATGTGATCTTGGATTAATTTGTCATGGTTATTACCTTAGCCATGCTTGGTATACCCCCGATTGTGTGACAGGCATCTTTTAGCCCTACACTGATGGGGATTATTTCTTATATTTGGTCAAGGATACTTATATAGAGGGGCTACAAGTATTATCTTTCTTATATTTGTATTGTTAGTGTAGAGAGTCCTTTGCTTGATTTTGTTCCTATAGTCTATAATTTTTTTGATGTTTTTTCTACTGTACCTAGCTTTTATCCCGAGCGTGATATTGACTTTATTATTAATTTTGATTTAAGTGACTGGCCTATTTCTATAACACCTTACCATACGTCTTCTATCAAGATTAAAAAGCTAAATTCTCAGCTTTTTAGGATCTTTTGGGTAAGGGTTTCATTAGGCCGAGTATGTTTCTTAGGGTGTTCCTATCTTATTCGTGAAGAAAATAATGGTTCTTTGTGTATTTGTATTGATTATAGGAAGCTAAATAAGGTGACATCAAAGAATAGGTATCCTATGCCTCATATTAATGACTTGTTTAACTAGTTTTAGGGAGCAGTAATGTTCTCTAAGATCGACGTAAGATTCTATTACCATCAGCTGAGGATTTAGCTGAGTACATCCTAAAAATAGCCTTCATGACTCGTTGTGTCCATTAGAGTTTCTGGTGATGTCTTTTGGGTTAACCAATATCTTAGTCGTATTCATAGATTTGATTAACTACGTGTTCAGACCTTATTTAGACTGATTCATAATTGTGTTTATCGATGACATTCTTATGTATTTGAGGAGTAGAGACGAGCATAAGCAGAACTTAAGGATTGTCCTCCAGACTTTGAGAGATCATAGGCTCTTTACCATATTTTCAAAGTGTAAGTTCTAGCTTGAGTCTATTATATTCCTTGGGCTTGTGGTGTCCAATGATAAGATTATGGTTGATCCAATGAATATTGATGCTTGTAATGACCCTTCAAGTTATTTTTCATATTTCCCCTTATTTTCACTGCTAGAGCTTTCATATAGCTGCTTTAAGTCATTTATAACTTATTAGGACTGACAGTTCGATTATCAGATAGTTCATTTGATTTTTAGAGCCAATTCCTTATTTTGGAGTCTTCATTGGTTCAAAATAGCAATTGGGTGAAAACTTTGGTCAAATGATCTTGCACGCTAAATATAACTATTCTAAAAACTCCAGAATATTGAATTAAGTCTAGCTAGACCTTTGGTTTAGGTCCCAAGGCACCCGAGCTCATTTCGAGCTATTGGTCAAAAGTTAAGAAAATGAAATATGGGTGTGGGGACCACTTTTGTTAAAACAACCTCGGATGGAAATTTTGACTGCACCATTCAGTTTGGAATGTCAAATTTGATAGGGTAGCATAGTTCATTTGCGTATACAGGATTTTTGAAGAATCCCGAGGGGTTGGCGGAGACTTAAAAAAAATTTAAGTCTCAGCTGGTATTGGTGCACTGGCATTTGAAAGGCACCGATTGTATAAGCAATCAGCCAATCATCGATAAGTGTCGCATAAAAAATAAGTTTGTTGTGTGAGCGACATTCTCAGCAGTGATCCAAGAGTCGCACATGCGATCGCCGAGTATCCCATAAGTGATAGGGCGACCAGCGGGTGAGTATCGCGTATGTGATCGATAGATCATGAACACAGTTCTCGTGTACCTGGAAAAGGTATAACCACCCCCTTCAGCCCCTTTTTTACCATTTCTCATCCATCCCTAAGATTATTAAGCCCTAAAAAATGGGAAAGCTTAAGAATAGTATTGTGGATGCTTTTGGGAGTTTGGATAAAGATTAATTACACAGTTTTCCTTTAAATTTGTTCTGAGATTCCCTTATTTTCATGGTTGCTTTCCGCTTTTCTCTATCTAAAATCCTTAAACCCTAGGTGACTTGATTTTAGCACCAATATAACTCAAAAATCACCTATTTTTAAGGGTAATTACTCTATGAGCATATGGGATGTTGAGTTGGGTTTGGAAATGTGATTTTTGTAAATGGGCCCTGCATGGAATTTTTGCATAATTTTGAACCCGAAGCACAATAATGAAATATTGGTACCATTGTCCTTGTATGATGAGTAGATTGTGATTGTGATAGTCTGGCACCTTGCAAAAGCTTCTCGAAAGTGAAAATTAGTGATTTAGCAAATTTTTCAAACTTTGTTCGACATCCAAGTGGGCTAGGTTTTCCCTTCTTATGGATGGAACCATTTCATGGTATGATTATTATATTATATTTGATTTGGATGGTTTTAGGTATGGGTAATACGATTGATAATACTTGAGTTAGTGGACCATTTAGGCTATTCGAAAATCATGATTTAGGTATAGTTATCTTAGTTACTTAGGTCCTTAGTGCACCTATCTTAGGGCTAACTAAGACTTGCTTAACATCTAAAAGTATATTTGGATACCTTCTAGTTTTGAGTAGAGTTGCCTTATAATAGATTTCAGGGATAGAAGTGCACCCTTCGACCCACCTTAAGCCAAAACTTAAACTAGTTTTTGTAGACCTTTATATGCTCATTATACATTTTTAAATGCTTATCATGAGGCTTGAAGAGACTAGATACTTAATAACCATGATGGTTTGATATTAGGAGTTGATGTTAATTATGATAAACCAGATAATTATGATACTGATCAAATGAATACCGATTTGAGTCCGACTATTGATATTGATATTAATGAAATATGTAATAGTTCAAGTCCAGCAATTGATTATATTAGTGATGATATATGCACCAATTTGAGTTCGGCAATTGATTATGATAGTGATGATATTTGTACCGATTTGAATTCGGTAATTGATTATGATATTAAGGATATAAACACTGGTTTAAGTCCAGTAGGGGAAGTGGTTCTTAGTATGGTATATTGAGGATGGGTTCTCGGTGATAGCATTAAGGTTGGTAGATTATGGTTGCTCAGGTATATACCTTCCTTACCCTCAAGGTTTATGGGGGCCTGCATTAGGTTAGTTACTTTTTTGTATTTATTGTCTTATGAGGGCTAATTTGATAGGTATAATTGTATGGAATGTATGTTATTTTGTATAACACTCAACTCACACATCAATTTAAGTGCAAGGCAATCATTGTCAATAAAATTACCCAACTTTAAGTTAGGGTCGAATCCAAGAGGAACGATGTGAGTGGCGATCGGGTAAGTTCGAAATAAAAGTCACTTGCGAGATTTAAACCTAAGATACAAATAATTAGGGATTTTAAACATTTTCAAATGCAATTTTCAAGGATGCAAAAGACTTCAAAGAGCAACTATGCAACAATCACTAATCCTCCAGAAGTGACTCACCGATTGACCTCAACTACATTATACTTCTTTTTGCCATATTTTTTGGGGGATGACAAAATCACCTACCTCAACTTGTTTACGTGCCTCCTCGCAAGAAGAAAAATTCTACACACCAAGTTATCAAATATACAATAAGGGATTTAAGTAAAAAACCCTCTCTCTCTCTCTCTCCCAAGGAATCTCGATGCTAACAAGTACCATGTTATAGGCTTGCCCCTATTTTCAATCTCAGCTACAAAGAATACACTTGGTTGGAGAGCTCAAAGGGCTTTTTGAGCTTGTAATGTAATTTGGGGTAGGGTAGGATATCATTTAGGAACAACATAACTATACCCTCCTTGAACATCTACATCACACTATTTTATCCAAATTTTGATCATGGTCCGCTTCTTTTGTTTTCACTCTTTACATATGTGCCTACTTTTATTTCCTTGGTTCACCCATTTTCTATTCATTTCTTGCACACTTTGTGCTTTTCTGTCCTTTGTTGGATCCTTTCCTTTTATTATTCATTTATTCTTTATGCTTAAGCTCTTAGGCACTAACTTACAACTTTGTGGCCCAAAGTTACCTCTTCTAATCTTCACCACCCCCAAGTTAGGTTTTTAGCCTCAAGTTGTGTTTATAAGTTCAAGAGGGATAGGGTTTAGTAGATGGATAAAAATTAAAAGGCTTGTGGCTTGCAATGTGTTTGCCAAAGAAAGGTCCAAAGGTTTAAAGTGGGTGACTAGGGATAACATCTATGCAAGGGTATGCTTTTTCGACTAAAGTGGACTTCCAATATCACAAAGATGGCCTAGGATCATCTCACCAACCAAGCACAATCAAAATTATCCTTGAGAGACTAATGGAGCAAGTTCTAGATGGTACAAATACACATGAGATTTGGAAAAATAAGCTCACCACACATGGAATGTAAATTCGCCAAGGAGGTTCGATTGTCCCTCCCTCTAGAGACAAATATGGAGTATCTATTAATTTCACAAGCCAAAATTTTTAGAGTCACAAAAAGAGAAAAAAATATTGTTACAAGATTGCTCACGTCCATGCCCTTGATTATTTTGAAAAATTTTAGACAGATAGGGGTGTTTGCTTTACATTTGCACCACACATAATTTTCTAATTATGGCACCAACCCAAGCCTTTGTCTTACATTTTGGCTTTCATACGGGCAAACCATATGGTTACTCAGACTTTACTATATGTATAAATGTAATCCCAAATCCAATATGCCATGGGTACTCAGACTTTCCTTGCATTTGTGACCTCGATGTCATGAGCACTCATAATTACCCTGCATCCATGGCTCGAAAACCAATCACAGCATTTTTTCCTTAATAATGTCGTCACTTAATCTATCATAGGGAGAAGCTCGTCTGATATCACCATAACCAAAATAAAATAAAATAAAAGAAATGTAAAAACAAACTAAATAATTAATCCATGAAATATGGGCAACATCATAGTGCCCAAATAATGAAATCCATATCATTCAAAATGTCATCAAAACATCCAGAAATATCTAAATAATACAAATCCAGGGATAGGCACTCCTAACTAAAAAACTAGTAGTGTCCACATAAATAATAGAGCACAATAAAAAGATAGGGGTACTCCCTGAAACATCATCAGGAGTTGCTCTCACCTACAGACTCTGCATCATTTCCATCAACATCAGTATTGGACCACTCAGCAGGGGCCTCATTATCACTGTTAACTCTGGGAGAAGGTAGTCTCTCTCGGGGCTTCAGGACCAGGCCCTTTACCCCCTTCCACATCTTACTGAAAAATTTACCTCTCTTCTTCTCCTTTTTGTCATCTTATTGTGGGAGTTCTGAAGCTCCTTGTAAGACTCTGTTAATGATGAGCAATCCCTTTTGAGCCTCGCAATAGTGGCTCTCTATGACTCATAGTCCTCCAGGTACTTTTTATAATCTGATCGGGCCACATATGAATAGCAGGTGGAAGAGGGATCTCCCAACCCCTGGGGAAATCCTGAAATAAGCTCCTTAATGACCCTAATATCAACCTTAATATCTTCAAGCGGACCAACAGTGGATGGCCTAAGGACTTTGGCTCCTCACATGTTGACTTGCCCAAGTCGATCTTCTTGTTTTTGCTCTTGCTTGGTTCACGCTCACCATGAATTTTGAGAGGATAAATAGGGGTTCCATGGCGCACCCAAGCATTATTTGGGTACTCCATAACCCTAGCTCTCCTGCACAACTCAGTGATAAGAGAAGGGAATAAGAGATGTGTACCACTGTGGTTCTTGTAGAACTTTATATCAGATATCACAAGGTGACTGACATTCAAAGAAAATATTGTCCAACATGCACGCAACCATACAGGCATGCAAATTTGTAACTATAGTTAGAAAGTAGAAGGAGAGATCTGGCTATAAATGATTTTCAGCTATATCCAGGCCTCAACAGTGAATTCATTTATCGAGATTCCCCTCTTGGTTGTTGCCCACGAGACCTCTTTGCCTGGTCACAACCTCATTACTATCCAGTTGCCCGACTCATAACTCTTAGCTTCAAAGTAGCCATGTCAACATTCGGGAGCCCATATAGATCATTGGTTTCTTTAGCTCCAAAATGCACATTCCTCCGTCAAATCTTGATGATTGGGTTCACAAAAGATACTATGCTAAGATTAGCGTAGAGCTCCACAGCCACTGCTCATTTGCCCGATAAGGATCCAGCGCAATACATCTCCACCCAGTGGTTGTGAGCCTATCATGAAATACTAGAAGCTTTTGCAGTACTTTCTCCAAGCATATGCCCCTTTTTTAGAGCAGTTTTGTCCTTAGAAGCTTATCGTAGTACTGTTTGTGGCATTTGGAAGTCATGAACCAGATTTGGTCATAGTTCTCCATGATATAAAGACATAAAACATGAGTACAAAAAGATTCATTATCAATATTTCCATGCTTACACTAGACTATGTTGTCCAATAAAGCACAGGGATGGGTACTAGGTGGTGTTTGAACAAAAATTAGAGCTGTAGGAACTTTGGCCCAGGCTAAGATTCAGCCTCAGTTATGGTAATTGCAGCAGCTTATCTGCGATTAGCTACCACGATCAGGACTATAAGAAAAATAATTGGTGCCGCGATCACGATCCCAATGACCGCGATTGCAGTCCCTATAACCGTGATTGTGGTAACTGAGAAAAAATTATGCCATATTTCACCAATCAAACAATTTATTTTCAAGGTAAAAATGTGTTCTATTAGAGCAATTAATTAGTAAGCATATCAAATAAATCTAAGTACCCAATCATACCCCCACAATGTGAAAATAACAAGTTATAGACTCTTTTGGGAATTTAATCGGACACTTGGTGTACTCCCTATATTTTACTCAATTTCACACTATTTTGGGTACTCAAGACTTCTCCTCTTGTGTTTATGCTATTTCTAGCAGTTAATTACCACACAAGTATGATTCAACAATCATTTAGCAATGAAAAACATGGTTTTAGGCCCTACCTAGTTCATGCACTCTAAGGCCTGCTCACAATAATTTAAAATATGAATTTAAGAAACTTACTGGAAGAGTGATGTGACATGGATGCAAATATGCTTTTGGAATGATCAAAATATAGCTATGAACGGTGCAATATGAGAGAAAAGTTAGAGAGGAGATGTGGGGAAAATGAAAGACCAATGGTCTTCTAAACCTCTATGCCTGCAAAATATGGAAATGAGTGCATTTAATCACAAAGTTGTCTCATTTATACATTTAATTCATAGTAGTATGCCCGAATATTGAATTCAAATGAGTGGTAAATTCACCACTCATCATTGTTCTAGCTTATTTATTCAATTAGGTATGGCGAGGTAGGAGTTGCTCCTATGTTTGCCTTTTTTCTTGACTTAGTTATGTTATCTTGCATCTTATCGTATTTATATCATAATTTAGCTCAGTCAATCAATGATGCCTGCTGATGACCTATGGTTTTGGTACTCATACTACACTTCTGTACTTTTTTTGTGCAGATCCAAGTACTAGTTATTGTCGTTGATTCAAGGATCATGTTGTGGTGGATTTCGAAGATAGGGTGAGCTCTTGGAGTTGGAGTTGCCCCTTTTCTTTTATTTATCTATGTCTAGTCTTATGTTTCCAGATAAATTATATTGAATATTCTATAACTTATGGTGTGTTGTAGTAGCTCTTGTACTGGCTATACCAGGTCATGGGATGGTTTTGTATGTTATGGCTACCTTTAAGACTATTTTTATCACCTTGCTTGTTTACGAATTGTATTGTCTAATTCGTCCTTTTGAGGATATTTTCCACCAAGTTAGCCTATTGCAATCAGCTCGGGCTATGGTTTAGCTTACCTACTGGCAGGATTTAGTAGGTGTCATCATGACTCATAAATTGGGTCATGACAATGCTATTTGTAATTGTGCCAGACCTATATCTCCTACTGAGTTCCGTAACTTTATTGGCTTGGCAGGTTACTACAGGTAGTTCAGTGAGGTTTTTGCTACTTTTACAGCACTGATGACTAGATTGCACGAAAGGAGGTTTCTTTTCTAGTGGTCTGAGAAGTATGAGTCGAGCTTTTAAAAGCTCAAGGATTTTCTCACTTCTGCTCCTATATCGACTTTTCTTGTAGAGGGCAAGGGATTTATCATATATTATAATGCTTTCAGTGTTGATTTAGGTTGTGTTTTGATACAACGGGATCGAGTTATTGCTTATGCATCGAGGCAGCTAAAATTTCTTGAGCACAACTTCCCACTCAAGACTTGGAATTTGAGACAGTAGTTTTTTCACTTAAGATTTGGAGGCATTACTTGTATGGAATTCATTGTAAGATTTACACTGACTACTATAGTTTTCAGCATCGTATGACCCAAAGAGAGCTTAATTCAAGAACACGCAAGTAGATGGAATTACTGAAGGATTATGACATCTCTATTCTATACCATTCGATCAAGGTAAATGTGGTGGCAGATGCCTTGAGCCAGAAGCTGGTGTATATGGGTAGCATGGATTCTGTCAGTATGAGCGACCATTGGCGTGATCCATCCAGTACAGATAGAACCATTTGAGAAACTATATGGAAGGCATTGTAGATCTCAAATAGGTATTTTGAGACCTTCGAGGTTTGGCCCTGCGGTACTGACATACATCAGGAGTCGTTGGATAGAGTTTGGATGATTCAGGTAGGTTGAGGGCCATTTGGAATAGGTAGAAGGCTTAAGTAAATCATAGACTTTGTGCCTTGATGCTTGGATTTAGAGATCGAGTATTCCTTCGACTATCTTCCTTGGAGGGCGTGACGAGGTTCAGGAGGAAAGGCAAGCTCAACCCCAGATATATTGGGCTTTTTGAAATACTTTGCATAGTTAGAAGGTGGCTTATGAGCTGGAAGTTCCCCCAAATTTTGTTGTTGTTCATCCATTTTTTTATGTTCTTATGTCGCAGCTTTATATCCCGAATGATTCACATGTGCTTTAGTGGGACTCGATTTAGTTGGATGATAAATTGACATTCGTGGAGGAGCCACATCTCATATTAGCTTAGGATATTAGGTGGTTTAACTCTAGAGAGATTCCTATGGTTAAAGTTCAGTGGAAACACCGCCAAGTAGATGAGTCCACTTAGGAGATCGAGAGCGAGATATTGTAAAGCCCCAAAAATCTATCCCGAGACATCATCACGGTGTTTAGGACCGTAAGTGATCCCAAGCTAACCCTTCCACTGGCATAACTCATAAGCAACTGAATAATATGCATAAAATGACTGAGTTTACTGTACGGAAACATAATAATGATGGAATCTGGGAAAATACAATATCAATACAACTTTTACATTCTAAAAAAGTTTGAAAGAGGAACTGAAAATAGATAACTGACTCTAACTGACATTTATAAAGCCTCTACTATACTGACTATAGATAGCTAGGATGCGACCCTAACTATCACTAATCAATACATGAGAATAAGGAAGTAAAATACATAAATAACATCTAACTAAAGTCCCCAAAGTAGGAGGACTCGTCATCTGCTGGCTGGAATCTGCAAGCTGTTTGAATATGGTATGCGTGCTCTAACTCGTACCTATATTATAAGACAATGTAGAACATAGACATATATGTGGATCAGTACTTTGAGAATGTACTGAGTATATGGGGGTAAATACATAAGTAAAACATAATATCAATCATCATAATTTGAAAACTGGTACATGCTAAATGTAAATGACTCACATAAACTGGAATATCTAAAATATCAAAATATGTAGCAATGTGAAACAAAACATACTTTATAAATCTTGTGAGCCATAATATTTAGTTCTAAAAGCTGAGCTTGTATTCTCTCTTTAAATCATACTTTCTAAGTGTAGAAAGGACTTACTCTAAAATTTGAATTCTAAAAGCTGAAATCTGAAGTTATTATCTTTCTTTAAAACATAATCTGAGTAAAACTTGTGAGCCTTTACACTTAGTTTTTTAAGAACTTTTTTGTTACTCTCTTTGTTCTAAGATCTGTAGTCTAAAAGGAAACTCTTTAAAAACAGTTTTAAAAAAGAAAATACTTTATCTCAAGACTTTAAGAATCTTAAAACCATAGCTTTCAAAACATATGCTTTTATCTTAAGGATTTAAGCCAATAAACTGTTTTAAGAGTAGGAGACATCTTTTGGGAGATTCTTCTAACCGACAATACACCATGTGAGCATCCATGGAGTCCCACGACTGGCCCCCATTAGGTAGGGTTGCTCTACCCTTGCCATCGGAATAGAACATTCTAATCTGAGTAATCACAATTTGAGTCATCCACGAAGAAGTGGGAATAATTTGATAATCTGTACCTACGATGGCACGTAGTTTTGGGTACAAAACCATAATAACTTACCCATCTCAGTGCTAAATACTACTTCCAATCTCGTGCTCAAAATATTAAAAAATCCACTTTAGAATTTATACAACGGTTTACAGAAAAAGTAACTATGCTTTGCTTTTCTTTAAATCTCAAGTCTTCTGAAATAAAGTGGATTCTTTATCTAAAATTTGAAAATAATCTAGTCATGGGGTGCTTATAGCACAAACAATCTTGAAAGAACAATCTTTCAATGGGGTCTATTGACCCAAGCATCAATCTCATGTTAAAACATCTAAAAATTCATACTTGGTAATGTAAACATTCATAAATCATCTTAAAATCTGAAAATTTCAGCAATACACATGGAAACATAAACATAATCATGTATTTCAACTTTTAAATCATGGAAAACCTCATAATATTGCAAAGAATGATGATGGATATAAACCCTAACTTGAATTTCATGAAAATCATATAAATTGCAGTAAATTTGTAAATAAAATAAAGTTTTGGGCACAAGGATGAAAGAATTATCCTTGTTCAAATCTCACATACCTTGGATGATGAACTAGGTGAACAAGATTGCTTTTGAGATCCTATTTGTGCTCTTGAATGTTAATTCTTGGTTTTTTTGAATTGGGAACTTTGAATCTTGAACTGATTTGGGAAAAGAATGGTGGAATCTTGGAGATTTTTGAAGTTGAATGATGAAGCTTAGGGTTTTGGTTGAGAGAAATTTTGATGAATATAAGCATAGAAGACTTGTAATAGGATTAAATCCCAGTGGATCACTGGAAAAGGACGAGTGGGAACTAGACTTTCTCCATGACGCGGAGCTATTGCGGTGCGCTATAGTTTTGCCATTTCGACCGCTGGCGCGATGTGCCACTATCACGTAGGCTTGCTGGAAATTGACCAATATGAAATGGGACTTCTCCGCGATATGGTGGAATCACGGAGTTTCACTGGAATTTGACAACTGCCAATTTGCTTAGCTCCACGACGCGCTAAAAGTCCAGCTGACACACTGTCAACTTAAAAATGCCATAACTCCTTCACAAAATATCGAATTTAGGCGAATTTGGTATCAATGGAAATCTTATTCAATTTCCTACACAATGAAAAGTCAAAATCTTAAAAATTCAATATGGAATAAATATTAATCATTTTGGAAGTTATCCTTTAACATTCTAGGAATGAATTTAACCTAGAAAAGTTTGGGGCATTACAATATCTCCGCCCTTGGGAACATTTGTCCTTGAATGTGGCTAATTAGGCTGAAATCACTGAGGAATCTAAGGCTATAAGCTATTATGCACAACTAAAATAAACTGTATGACTGAATCCCAATGTAGTGGGCTACTGAACCGATCTGTGAGTGCATGAGCTTTCATGAAAATAGCTATATGGCTGAGATCAAAATGAGAGAGTCAACTTACGAGTAGCCATTACTTTAGGCTGGATCTGATTTTGTAAGAGAAAAAAAATGAGAGGTTTATAACATGAAAACTCAGGGTATTACAATATCTCCCCCTTGGGATCATTCGTCCCTGAATGATACTAACTTGGTTGAGATACTAGGAAAAGACTGAGATGATATGCGGGATACTTATGAACTGAATCATGACTTAATATCTGAATCTGAAACTGATACATAATGCATATACTGAGCTAAATCTGCAATTTATATGGATGCGAACAAACTACCTCTTGAAATGGACATACTCACGAAGTTTCTGGTAGTAAGACTAGTCTAAATCGGAAGATGGAAAAGCTATAGAGATTTGTCTGTTTGACTGTTACACTAGATTTCTAGCTCTACAGACTGAATCAAATTGAACGCTCATACCCCGATGGAGCATTTATTCAATGCTTTTCTAAGAAACTCTAACTATATTAGGGAGTAAAGAACTTTGGGCATGATCTGAACAAGACCTCTGAATAAGGAATCACAATATTGCTACGTCTTCATTGCATGGAACATAGACCTATAATTCATAAGCTAGGATAGAATTTCTAGGCCTTAAGCAATGCAACTTCTTACTTTCAAACCTAGCAACACTTTCCAAACACTCTCTCTACTATACTATTGCTCTCAAATACCATACATGCTTGATTCAACTTATAATTCTCACATGGCATTGATGAATCCGTCTATTAAAGTCTAAAATGTACTAAATTCTCTCATCATGGTCAAGCCTAACTCAAAATCACAAGGTACTGCACATAACACCATAATACTAGTCTGAACCACTAATTCAATACCCCAAGCATTGTCATAACTACTCACTCTAGGATGATTCTCCTTATCACTTTAATAGCTAAATTCAACTTCTTAGTATAAATTCATTAATGCACCACACACCTATCCTCCTATATACAAACATAACATTCAAGCCTATCTTCATAACCACATGTGCACTTCTAAACAAACACCCATAAAGGCATCCTTCTCATATTCTCTAATACCTCTATCAATAACAACTTCCATGCACTATTCAATTCTTAGAAAAACACACATAAAATATTCTCAACTAACCAAGTCACACACAAAAGCTTCACCTCAATATTTTCCACCTGTAGACTTACATTTAACAACCATGCAACTATTTTCTTCTATAACATAACACATTTACTCTTTTCAATCTACACACTATCATCACTCTCTTTACCTAGGGGAGTTCACTGAAAGGTTGGAATGCCAGGGTTTGAAATATGAAGGGATTCTAAGCAGAACTTGACACTTTAATGAGGCTTGAGGAATAGAGTATTCAAGCCATGGATTCACTGAAGAGATCTAATCTGAGGATGTACATGATATAAATATAGACTTCGATAATCGTTAAGGGTGTTGCATGAGTACTGGAACTGACCATACTGTAAGGCCTGAATTTAGAGTTCATAACTCATGGAATGTGATTCTAACTACTGGACGAACTCGAACTCCTCTTACTAGGGACTGGGAGAGTACATAACTCTCTATTATATGCATGAACATGAACTATGATCATGGAGATGACACGTAAGGCATGAGTAGATATTGGGATGACTGAAAAACAAATACTGAAATAAGAATGGGTGAGCCACATCCTCACTTTCTGATGTTCTACGCTATACTGGCATCACTACTAGCATCTGGAAGTCTGACTTTTGCATCATCTCCCCCTTAGCTTTAAGTCGTCACTCTATGTCTATGGAACTCTTACTAAATTCTAAACTAAACTACAATCACTGCACTCTAGAGTCTGGAACACAACAAAACACACAAGTAATAAACTTACTCTGAAAGACTACACCTGAAAGTGTAAAACCCACTACCAATACTTCCTTCCGAGGTACAATAATCTTCATAAGTGTAACCATATCCTAAGTTCACACCATCTAGAGCTTCAACTCTTATTTTTATTTGCTCAATCTTCAAGGATTCAAACTTAGATTCTAACACTTAACACGAATATTATAAACCTTTAATAAACCATACTACTTCCTTCATACTCTGCTAATATCACATAAGATCACATCTCCAAACTTATATCTCTAAACCATGAAAATTAAGATCATATCAAGAAGGCTCAACATCATCAATCGAAACTCCTTAACTTAGCTATTTAGAACAACATATACCAACTAACTAGTCTTCTTCCACTTAACAACTCAACGGTACTACCAACCACACAAAACACATAATAACCTTAGAAAATAAAGAAATCCTATATCACCTTAGGCATACTTCTTCATCATTCATACAACATCATACTTAATCACAAAAAACAAACTCAAACTCTTGCATACACTGTTCAAGCCTACTAGATCACCTCCTAGCATCACTAACCAAAAAATTATTTCATCCACTTTGATGAATTCGAACTTAATGTCTAGTGCTAAACATACTTCAACAACCCAATCTTACATACAATTCTCTCTTGGAAGCTATGAAATGAAACATCATGAAACACTAGTCCACTAGAATCTCATAACAACAATAATCTATCGTAACCATATGGCCTATCTTATTTACAATCCATTAACACATCCTTCTTCTACCCATCATCACTATTTACCCTTCTATATACCTAAATTAATGGTATTCAATCACCAAACACCTTCACCAATAACCGACTCTTTTCTAACATAATAAATATCGTTAATAACTCCTTCCGTACTTCAAGCAAGCAATAATTTCATCTTAACTAATAACTACCTCTCTTCATTTCACTAAACTAATAGACAAGGACATATCACCTTAATAAAACTAGACAACATGCCTAAGTTTATCTCTGTACTTTCTATCAATCGTCATTCTCACTTTTCTTGTCACTACTCTTCTATACCCAACTTAAAACTATAATAGGGTCCTGCTATTTATAAATCATAACATTGAGGTTCATAATATCCCTTGAATGCAAACTCTATACAATAATCTAGGTTTATACTATCTCCTCTTATGAGAACTATCTGTACTGAAGGAATAATGAGGAATCTAAATGCATATCTAATTTGGTATCAACTGAACAACTCATAAGGATAAGGACCTAACTTTCAACTTGAGGGACTTATGACACACTAGAGAGCTCCTCCCAAGCCCCTTTGTGTGACTTCTGAAACTTCTACTAGCAAATCTGAAAGCATTATCTAGGGAAGAATTGGAACTTGTTAATTATGTTAGCTCAAGAATAATACATAGATAAGGAATTTTGAGGTAACACATGAATAAATAGAAGATTTTGAAGGAACAACTTTACTGCATGATCTAGAGTATGAAAGGAGAGAAACTTTTCTTAAATTCCTTGGTGGTACTACCTTAGCTACAACTCGTGGTTACGAGTCGTAAGAAGAGGCTATGAGTCAGGGGTCAACTCGTAATCAAAAATAGCCTTTTCACAGCTTTTTAGTTGAGGGCACTTTAGACATTTTTCACTTAAAACCCTTTAGACCCCATAGCCATAAAACACTTTTAGGGCATTCATTCCTAAATTTAACAGATTAAACACTCTCAAAGCTCTCTTAAAATTCTCTCAAGGAAGAAACTTAGTGTTTCCAAGAAGTGGTCATCTAAGGGCTCAAGGGGTTGATTACTCTCTATAAACTTTTGTAATCTAGGCATGTTACTCTTTCCTTTGTTAATTTTACAAAATCATGTGATTTCAAGTATTGTTCATGGGGTATTGATGTTGGGTTTTGAACTATGGGTTGAGGGTTTTGAATATAAAGGGTTTAAATGCCTCTTCTATGATATTTGTGAACTTGTTTTGTTTAAATTAATGGCTGGTATATGCTTTGGGTGCATAGGAATGGCGGATGGACATGGGTACAGTGGAATCCCTAAAATTGGTAAATCATGGAATTAGGGGTACAAAGGAATCCCTAAATTAATTGGTTTAGTATGGGAATTGGTAACAACCTCAACCCACTTGCATAATTGGTTTTTAAATATACATCATCACTTGGTTTGATTTATTTCTCAATATTAATGTATGACATAATTAGTAAATTGGATGGTAATAGTCTTGAAAATCTTGTGGGGTATATGGGAATCTCCCAAGTAAATTTTATAATGGAGTATGCGGGGTACACGATACTCCCAAAATCTTGGGTTAATGTTATTGCTTGTAAGCTATAATCGGTATGACAATACCACTTAATAACGCCTTAATAATTGACTCCTGGAATTAGTGGTTTGGTTATGTATTAAATATTTTAATTGGGCAATAATGGGGGAAATGCTAGCTAGCCCTGAAGGTGTGAGTCCAAAGAACGGACACTGAAAACTTATGTTTACTGACATGAGGATTGGTCTTGATGGACAAGTACTTGTGGGGTGCAAAGGAATCCCCCAATTGCACATATGTACATATGTATCATAGAGGGTGAAGGGTACAAGGGAATCCCCGGCCACCTATGGTATCTCCAATTCATGCGGCTAACACGCACTGGGGCCCATCTAGGGGGTAACACTAGAACCATATAGCATGTGGCTGGATTTATGATAGTGAAGCTACACAACCCAGGTTAAGGTTTTAAAGTTCATGCTAAACTTTGTTCCTTTTTCAGGCATGATATATAGATACATATATGTTATTATATATAGTTATGTGCATTGGTTTGACTTGGTTTTAGATTGATTGCATTACTTTATCTGTATCCCTGAGTTACATGCTAGTTTTTACCTGCTAACCATCTTCGAATGTTGTATCCCCATGCAATGCAAGAACTGACCATACTTCCACTCATCCTGCTTAGTGACTAGGTGATTCAGGGATAACTTTTGAGTCTGATTGAAGTGGTGAGCTTTTATACTTCTAAAGACCCCATTTTATGCTATGGATTTCCTTATGTCTTTACTATTTCTTTTGGTGTTTGTTTTGTCTATGGTCGAGGGCATGTCCCGGCTGGATATTTTTTGTTATTTATTAGAGGCTTGGTTGGGCAACTGATCTAGGGTGGATTTATGCATTTCAGTGTTGTTATCCGGGCTTTTTTAGCTTTATTTTGAGGACTTCTTGTGTGCTTAATGTGTTAAAAATGATATAATTGAGCATCTAAGTGTTTTAAGTATTTGATTACAATGTTTAAGGTGTAGTTCAAACAAGTTTGTACTTAATTTGGTCACTTAGAGTTCAAATGAGAAAACTAGAGTTACTAGCTTGAGTTAGGTGTTGTTCTAGTTGATCTTGATGGATTCTAGTGAATGTAAAGAGTTCATAAGATTATTATTATATAATTATGTGTGGAACAACTTTTTTATAGTGTTCAAAGTTCAATTGAATTAAGCCTAGAGTCGAACAAAAAGTTAAAGATCAAAAAGGGCAAAACTAATTCTTAGCTTAAGTTTCTAGTTCGTTGTCCTTGATATTGTGTTGTTTTGAGCTCTAATCCATGGTTTTTGATGCTATAGGATGATTGGTGAGTTGATTGTGATGATATATGGATGATAAAAAATCTGGAAATCAAGTGAAAACAACACTACAAGGCTTGGGATGGAAAGACATGGAGATGGCTTATAAGATCACTTTCCAGTGTGTCACCGCGATGGAGGGGCATCGCACACCCTATTCCGCCAGTATAAGCAACACGTCACACACCCCATTTTATGGGAATAATCAATGCATCGCATACCCATCGAGAGACCATGGTCATAAAATCAACCTTGTAATCAACAACTAAGATAAGCAATCTAACCAGTGAAGTTCAATAGCTTACTAGGATTGTTCGCAGTGCTTGAACCCTGGGGATCTCTTTATTGATTGTCCAAGACTCTTACTTTCTGCATTGTTTACTTTATTTTTAATTCATAACTCAAACACTCTGTTGTCACGTTTGCAACACTTTAATCTCAATCGTTAAACTTGAATTGGGTAGTTGCTTAACACTAGTCCCTGTGGAATCCATACTTGATTTCTAAAGGGCCACTTTACTACTTGGTGAGACTACGTACACTTGTGTGTGCTGTTGGACGCAACAACTACTGTGGACATGGGTAGTATTGGTTGGTTGTTTGGTTATTGGTGGTTGGTTTTGGATTATATACTTATCGTAATATCGTTAAATTAATATTTTTTTATCTTATTATATATTCAAAATTCATCCGGCATAGGGTGTAAGGTGGTCGATGGTTTGGATATTGAAGGCAGTCTCTGGTCCTGATTGGATTTGAGATACTCATCACGGCTAGGCCTTGATTTGGGTCGTGACACAAAGAGACTAAAAGTACCCCACTTTAGCATATACAAGGGATGAAATATGCTGAAGTTTATATTTAAGGAACAAAAATAAGCCACCTCTCATAGATAAGGCAGGAAATTACATGGGATGACCCCAAAAGTGAGTGGCTTTGGATTTTTGACCTCCATAAGAAAAATCCTTAAAGACTAGCCTTCTTTCTTTTTTATGTATGGTAAAAGTGTATTTTTGTCTCTCTACACCTCAAATATTTTTAAATTTTTCATTCTCATTTGTCTCTCAACTTCTATTTTAATTTTTTTTTACCTTAACTTTTATTTTTTTTTCTTGTTTTAATTCATTTGTCTCAACTTTTGTTTTTTCTTTTACTTTTTTTCTCATTTTTATTTTTTTCTCAAGCATTATTTATTTCTTCATTTCTCTCTTTTTTTAATTCATTGGTCTCAATCTCTATTTTTTTTTATCATTTCTCTTTTCTCATTTTTTTTTTCATTTTTCTCAAACTTTATTTTTATTTTTTCTTCTTATGTTTGTTTTCTCAATATATTTTTTTTACTTTTTTTTGTTTTTTATTCTTCTCTTTTTCTTAGCCTTTATTTTTTTTTTGGTTTTTTTTCTTTTTTTCTTAATCTCTGTTTTCATTTCTCTATTTTCTTTGTTCTCTTTTTTTTGTTTACTTCTATTATATTTTGCTAATAAATAAAAAATTGAATAATCCTCAAAAAGACCTTCTTTTGATGACATCAAAGAAAATTTAAGGGCATGAATTATTGTTAGGAAGTCCTTTGGGATAAGTCTTGTCTTTAAGACAAAAATTACAGAATAACTCATAAATCAAGACACAATGTGGTAGTGTCAAGTCTTGCTTTTGGAGCATAACTTGTTGTTTGAAAATCCTTAAGTTGAGTCTTGCTTCTAAGCCAAGATTTATAGAACATCTCATAAATCAAAAAATAATATGGTAGTGTCAACACTTATCCATTTGGTATAACTTATTCTTTTGGGAGGTTCTTGAGCTAAGTCTTGACGTAGAGGCAAGACTAATAGAGCATCATATAAATCAAGACACAATATGATAGTGACAACTCTTATTCATAGAGCATAACTTGTCGGCTAAGTCGTGCCTCTAAGGCAAGAGTTCTAAAATATCTCATAAATCAAGACACGTGTGGTAGCATTAACTATTGCCCATAGGGCTTAACTTGTTGTTTGAAAGTCCTTGGACTAATTTATGCCTCTAAGGAAAGAGTTATAGAACATCTCATAAATCAAGATATAATATGGTAGTGTCAACTCTTACCCACGGGGCATCACTTATTGTTTGAAAGTCCTTGATTTATAAAATATCTCGTAAATCAAGACACAATGTGATAGTGTTAAATCTTGCCCATGGAGCATAACTTGTTGTTTAAAAGTTCTTGGGCTAGGTCTTGCCTCTAAAGCAAGAGTTATAGAGCATCTTATAAATCAAAACATTATGTGATAGTGTCAACTAGGGGTGTTCATGGGCCGGTTTGGGTCGGTTATTAGTCAAAATCATAACCAAACCTACTTAGTCGGTTTTTAAATTTCTAAAACCAAACCAAATAAAAAATAACAATCAATTTCGTTCTTGTCGGTTTAGTTCGGTTTGGTTCGATTTATAACTTTAGCTAATGATAAAATTTAAAAATTTAAAAAACAAATTCAATCTAACATATGAGATGTCAACCGAGTATTGTATCTCAACCTTAAAACTACGATGTCAACTGAGTGTTATACTTCGGCAAAACCATGACAACACCAGATGAACACTTCTAAGAAAATATTTAAAAACAATATTTAACAGAATGGTATGATAAACCCCCCTCAAAAGGTGAACACATAAATTTCTTGCTCAACAAGGTTCAAAAAGAAAGTTAAAATTAGTGATTGTCTATAGTCTAATGAATCTTAGCTGTAAATTTCAATATACAACAAGATATTATTTTCACAATTAGTATCAGTTGTCATTCAAAATGCGAAATTTATTTAGAATCTCATCAGGTACTGTCAACTGGATGAATACATATGACTGAATGTGTTACGACTAAAGTTAAATCATGATTAAAATATAAAATGTAACAAATATTTAGATCGTATTTATGAATAATATATAAATAATTATAATATATATATATATATCGGTTTGGTTTGGTTATTTTATCGGTTATTTTAGAGTAAAACCAATCCAAACCAAATTAGTATCGGTTTTTGAAAATTCAAAACCAAACCTAACCAAATATCAATTTTTTTAATTGGTTTGGTTTAGATCGCGATACGATTTGATTAAAAAACAAACAGTGAACATCCCTAGTGTCAACTCTTATCCATGGGGCGTAGCTTGTTGTTTTGAAAGTCTTTGGGTTAAGTCCTACCTCTAAGTCAAGAGTTATAGAATAACTCATAAATTAAAATACAATGGGGTAATATTAACTCTTGCCCATAGGGCACAACTTGTTGCCTGATAGCCCTTGGTCTAAGTCTTGCCTCTAAGGGCAGAATTATAAAGTATTTCGTAAATCAATACACAATGTGGTGGTGTCAACTCTTGCCCATGGAGCATAACTTGTTGTTTGATGGTCATTGGGTTGAGTCGTACCTCTAAGACAAGAGTTATATTGCATTTCATAAGTAAAAAACATAATGTGTTGGTGTTGACTCTTGCCCAATGTACGTAACTTTTTTGAAAATTCTTGGGATAAGTCGAGCCCCTAAGGCAAGAGTTATAAAATATCTCATAAATGAAGACATAACGTGATAGTGTCAACTTTTGCCCATAGGGCATAATTTATTATTTGAATGTTCTTGAGCTAGTCTTGCCTAAGGTAGGTAGGAGTTATAGAATATCTTATAAATGAAGAAATAACGTGATAGTATCAACTCTTGCCCACGAGGAATAATTTATTGTTTGAAAATTCTTGAGCTAAGTCTTGCCTCTAAGGCAAGAGTTGTATAACATATCATAAATGAAGACATAACGTGGTAGTGTCAACTCTTGTCTGAGGGGCATAATTTGTTGTTTGAAAGTCCTTGAGCTAAGTCTTCCTTCTAAGGCAAGAGTTGTAAAATAATTCATAAATAAAAACATAATGTGGTAGAGTAAACTCCTGCCTATGGGGCATAATTTGTTGTCTGAAAGTCTTTGAGCTAAGTCTTGCCTCTAAGCTAAGAGCGATAAAATATCTCATAAATAAAAACACAATGTGATAGTGTCAACTCTTGCCCATGAAATATAACTTCTTATTTGAAAGTCATAAGTCTTGCATCTATAATGTGAAGTGTCAACTCTTACTCATGGAGTGTAACTTGATAGTAAGAAATTGAAGAAAAAAATAATAATTGCAAAAAAGAAAAAAATAAAGAAAAATATCTTTAAAAATAAGAAAAAAAAAAAATAAAAGATAAAATAAATATAGAAGCTGAGGGAAGAAAAAAATAAAGATTGAGAAAAAATTTTAAAAATAAAGATTGAGAAAAAAATTTAAAAAAAAAATAAAAATAAAAAAGAGAAAAAATTTTAAAAATAAATAAAAGTTTAGAAAAGAAAAGTGAAAAAAGTAAGATTGATAAAAACTAAAAAAAATAATAATCAAAGTAAAAAAAAGAAAATTAAAAAAATAAAAGTTGAGAGGAGAAAAGAGAAAAAAATAAAAATAAAATAAAAAAATAAAAATTAAAAAATAAATAATTATAAAGTTGTTTAAAAATATTTGAGATATGGACATGCATCGATTTCGAAATATTTATTACACCATAAAATTACCAAAATACCCTTGATAGTCATTTAATAAGGAACAAAAAGATATTTATAAAAATTACTACCATGTATAATTCAATTACAAAGGTCTAAATAAAAATATAATTAAAATAATAAGTGAGGACAAAACTAATAAATATCTATAATCTATATCTATATCTATATCTATAATCTATAATATATTAAAAGTGTGAAGACCCTTAGAAAAGTGATTTGAACTTTTTGTCCTTCATTAAAAGACTTCACAATAGATAAAATCGTCTTTTTATTTTTTTCCTCAAATAATTATTATTGACTTTAATAAATATATAAAAAAAAATTAAAACCTCAAATATATAGGAACACTCCCAATTTTATGGAAAATTTTGTTAGGTTTCGGCTATAATTAATTAATATTTTTAATTACTTAGATTTCCTTCTAACAATAGTATATTGGTTTTAAGGAAAAAAAATATTAAAACAAACGGGATTAAATTTCAAGACAAGCAAACACAAAATTTCCTTTTTTTCTTCTTTAGTAGCATACCACAATTAGTATTACCAAAAAAAAATAAAAAATCATACCAAAATTAGGATTCTAATTAAGCAAACAACTCTATATTAAATATGAATTAAAACGTATAAATTATTTTTTAAGTAACTTTTGTTATAAAATAATTATTATTTAATTAATTTTAAAATTAATTCAAGTCCTTAATAGGTAAACATTCATTATATTTTACACTTTTAAATTATTAAAACTTTACCTTATGTAAAAAAAAAGAAAAAATTCTACAATTTTATTTAAGTAATATTTTAAATCAAACTTACAAGAAACATAACTTCTTCTACTTATATTTTTTCTTATTTGATTCAAGTCGTCTTCTTTCATTCACTATGTCCATTCTTTTGCCTTTTATTTTTCTAATAGTTTTAATTTTTTTTGTTAGATAGTTTTAAAGATAGATTATATATGCATTATACATAATGAACAATGGACAATGAATTTTCCTTATGTTTTTTCTCGCGTTTTTCTTGCAGTTGAAAATTTCAGATTAAAAACTCAACGTAACAAGCATGTTGCCGAATGAAGTAGCCGAAAAAATTAAAGGTTTATCTCTATACTTTTTATTTCTTTGTTCAAATAATTTTTTTTTGAATGTAGGTGTTTATTATTATTAATTATCTGTTTCTATAATAATCCACTGTGTTTTTATATGGGTGTATTTATGTGTTGATCGGGTTAAAGGTCCTTAATTATCTTCCGTGTTTGATTTTTATAATATTATTCTTTTTAGGTTGTTCTCTGTTTTATATTCATATAGATATATATATCTAATTAGGATTAATTGTGCGACTTCTAAAGCCCTTTTGTTTTAAGAGAAATATATAATTAGTTAAAAGAAACTTTGGTTCGAGAAGTTGAATTTC
Organism: Capsicum annuum; assembly: GCF_002878395.1. Lineage (NCBI taxonomy): Eukaryota > Viridiplantae > Streptophyta > Magnoliopsida > Solanales > Solanaceae > Capsicum > Capsicum annuum. The sequence goes on from NC_061122.1 coordinate 79,168,405, forward strand.
TTACACAATGAGTGTTTATTATTAGTCATTAATAATTGTTGGATATGATTAACAGATGCAATGATGCATCTATTCTGTTTGTTATGTATTTAAAAAGCAATTGATAAGAAATGTTTTTACCATCTATAATCTATATCTATAATCTATCTATAATATTTAAAAGTGTGAAGACTTTTAGAAAAGTAATTTAAACTTTTGCCCTTCATTAAAAGACTTTTCTTTAGATAAAACTATCTTTTCACTATTTTTTTAATTTATTATTTAATTATTTTTTATTATATTAACTAGACTTCCTAAAATATATGGTAAAAAAATTAATTTATACTTCCTAAAATATATGAGACTCCTAAAATATATGGTAGGAGAATTAATTAATATTTTTCTTTCTACTGTTCAATTAGAAAAATACTCTTAAAATAGGACTCTATTAAGGAAATACTTCTATAAATATTGAGATGTACATTGAACTAGAGAACAAACCAGTTTGCCTATTGGGAGAATATGATTGATGCTCATCTAACTTGATTCGATTCTATGTCTAGATTAGTGGATGCTTGATTTTCTAACCCTCAACTTCTTCACTGTTTTTATCAGTATAATAGAATTCAACATGTGTGTATATATATATCTTCTTTAATTTCATTCAAAATCATTCTTTAGGGTCAAAACTTTCGCTCAGACAAGAATTAGTTAGATCAAAATCGAAGCTTTATGATCACTATTATATTTTTTTTTATAGTTTATAGATCGTAGATGAATGTCGGTTGGATATGAAGAATTTCTTGTGCAAATGTTTGGTTTAATTGTATTGTTTTGATATCTCTATTATCGTATTATTTTGTTATTGTTTACAGGTGGTAGATGAGTATCGAACGACTTTGAGATTTTTTTTGTGTAAAGATTAAATTTAATTGTATTATTTTGATGCCTCTATGATTGTATTATTTTGTTGCAATTTACAGATGGTAGATGAATGTCAATCGACTTTTAAAACTATTTTTGGTAAAGGTTAGGTTTAATAAATAAATTCTCCATCTTTACATATTCAAAAGATATTAAATTCAATTATTATATTCATCTTTATTATTTAAACAAATATCCTATTTAGTGTAATATTTGAACTCATTAAAATGAGATACACGCGTAAAGCGCGTACACCTAAACTAGTAAAAAGAATAATAATATGCATGTGTAACCATTCTATTGCACCTTAAAAATGACGACAAAACTAATAAATATAAGAAAAAATCAATATGCACGTGTAACCATTTTATTGCACCATAAAATTATCGAAATACCCTTGGGGTATAAAATCAGGCAATTTAATAAGGAACAAAAAGATATTTATAAAAAATTACTACTATGTATAGTTCAATTACAAAGGTCTGACTAAAAATATTATTAAAATAATACATGAGGACAAAACTAATAAATACAAAAAAAATATGCACGTCTAACCATTTTATTGCACCATAAAAATAAGGACAAAACTACTACTATGTTATACCATAAAAATACTGAAATACCCTTGGGGTATAAAAAAATAGGTAATTTAATAAGGAACAAAAAGATATTTATAAAAAAAATTACTACCATGCATAACTAAATTAAAAATGTCTAAATAAAAATAGTAATAAAATAATACATGAGGACAAAACTAATAAATATATGAAAAAAGCAATATGCATGTGTAACCATTTTATTGTATCATAAAAATGACGACAAAACTAATAAATATAAGGAAAAAGTAATATGCATGTGTAACCATTTTATTGTACTATAAAATTATCGAAATATCTTTGGGTATAAAAAACAGGTAATTAATAAAAAATAAAAAGATATTTATAAGAAATTACTACCATATATAATTCAATTACAAAGGTCTAAATAAAAATATTATTAAAATAATACATCAGGACAAAACTAATAAATATAAGAAAAAAATAATGTGCATGTCTAACCATTTTATTGAATCATAAAAATGAGGACAAAACTAATAAATATAAGAAAAAAATAATATGTATGTGTGATCATTTTATTGCATCATAAAATTATCGAAATACCCTTGGTAGTCATTTAATAAGGAACAAAAAGATATTTATAAAAAAATACTATCATGTATGATTCAATTACAAAGGTCTAAATAAAAATATTATTAAAATAATACATGAGGATAAAACTAATAAATATAAGGAAAAAATAATATGCATATATAACTATTTTATTGCACCATAAAAATGAAGATAAAACTAATAAATTACTATTACTGCTATATATAAGTAAAGGTTGGGGTGACTACCAAAGGTATTTCGGTAATTTTAATCACCTCAACCTTCACTTACATATAGTATTAAATAAAATGGTTACACATGCATATGACTCTTCCCTTATATTTATTAGTTTAATCCTCATTTTTATAGTACAATAAAATTGTTACACATGTAGATTGCTTTTTACTTTACTTTACTTTACTTTACTACTATATATAAGTGAAGGTTGAGGTGACTATCAAAGGTATTTCGGTAATTTTAATCACCTCAAACTTCACTTATTTATAGTAGTAAAAAAAAATGGTTACACATGCATATGATTTTTTCCTTATATTTATTAGTTTTATCCACATTTTTATGATGCAATAAAATGGTTAGACACGCATATTGATTTTTCCTTATATTTATTAGTTTTGTCCTCATGTATTATTTTAATAATATTTTTATTTAGACCTTTGTAATTAAATTATACATGATAATATTTTTTTATAAATATCTTTTTATTCCTTATTAAATGACTAGATTGAATGTATATATTATGTTAACATCGATTCTTTGTATTACATTTCTTTTCTTTTATTCCTATACTAAATAATTAAAACAAGTAGGAAATAATCTTTCCAAAATTAAAATTCTTTTGTACATTAGTGTTCCAAAATATCCGTGCATTGCACGGCCACGAACTCACCCGAGATGTACTATGGACTACCCCGATTAAGGGTGTTCATGAGTCTGTTTGGATCGGTTAGTGGTTAAAACCATAACCAAAACCAATTTAGTCGGTTTTTGAATTTCTAAAACCAAATCAAACCACAAAAAGAAAATAACTGTCGGATTGGTTCTTGTCAGTTTGGTTCGATTTTTTCGGTTATTGACTAGCCTACTCCAACCATCTCTAGAATAAACTCATTTTTTTAACCCATGGAAAAGAGTATCAAATTGAACAATTTCTCATGAAATATTTGTACAGTAATGGACAAATGAAACTATTAACTCTTAAAAATCAGAACAAACACATTAAACAAAACCAACATTAAGATGAAAAACACTAGCTTTGTATTGTAGGCACTAAGATTATCCAACAACATACAAATACATACATGTACATTATAAAATAGAGTTTTATATTTTGTTGCAGTGTACTGCAACAGGAGACAGAGTTGGGCAAATTTGAGTTATTTGTTTACTTTATAGACTAGTTAGATGAGCTAATCATACAGGGAAAAGATTGAATAAACAAAGAGACATAAAACTACCATTTGAACCAGGGACCATGGTAACTCGTTTGAAAGATTATTTGTTTATGTGATCGAAAATGAAAAACATATGAATTACATTTCAGCCATCATTCATGCCATCTCTCTTGAGTTATTTATAAACCATACATCAATACAAATTCAGTAACATTTAATAAAACCCCTCTGTACCATTGCCTGACTAAAGTTTCATCCTATGAAACTTTGGGATTTTATTATAGAATAGAATTAGATTTAATCACCAAAAATATTCTACAAAAAATGAAGAGAAGACTACATTATGAAAGCGAGTGTAAACGAGATATAGGAGAATAAGAAACTAAACAAGAAAATATTGCAACATTTGAGCTAGTCGAGACTCTAGAAAACATGGCACAAGTATAATCAGCAGGAAGAAAGTGAAACACTTGCAGTTTTATGGACCATCAACGCAAAACAAATGAGAGGGAAAAACCCTTCACTTGGTAACTCTTAGCCTAGGACTATAAGAGCCTCCTCTTTCAAATTTAGTTCAATTTTGTATAATCCACTGCTCGGAAAAACGATAATAATTTATACAATTGCTCATAATTAAAGGTATGGATGATAGGAAACAGAAGAAAAAATCATTTAAAAAAAAAAATTGCATGTCATGCATTCCTCCAAATACTTGAATAAAATTAAAATTAGTTGAGGTAGCTAGAATAAAAAAATTAAAAATTACTTTCCCAAGCTTTAATAATCTTGTATTTAAAGTTTTCACTTCCCAAGCTTCAATCTTTATTTTTGCTTTTCCTTGTGAGATGAAAAATTGAAAAGAAATTTTTTTTATCGTTTGCTTTCTATGAACAACAACAGAAGCTAATGCGGTGCTGTCTTACAATGAAGAACAAAAGAAGCAGTAGTTGATGTATTACGTATTGTGAAAGATGAAGTAGAAAAAGTGAGGTAGGGACCATAGGATTAACTTATTAGTATAGTATATAGAGTTGGGGTTGAGTTTGGGCAATTGGGCTAAAGTATTGGTTGGACTAGATATAGATTAAAATTTAGTTTAAGATTAAATTTAATCAAATATTTATATTTTATTTATATTTTATTTATAAATTATATATAAATAATCATAATATATATAAAAAAAATTATCGGTTCGATTTAATTATTTTCACGGGTTTTTTTAAGTAAAATTATAACCAAACTAAATAGTATCAATTTTTAAAATTTAAAACCAAACCTAACTAAACTAAATCAAACGTTGATTTTTTAATCGATTTGATTCGATTTACGATTTGGTTTGAATTTTAACCAAAAAAAAAAAAAAAAAAAAACCGTGAACACCCCTGTCCCCGATCATATGATAAAAAAAGAAAAAGCGGCCCATCGTTTTATGACTCAAATAAACACCTGTTGGTTCCGGCGATATTTTCCTGGTCGGAGTTAGGAAATGTGGATGCGGAGAAAAACAGAAGTTGGTTCGCAGGCGTCTGAGGCCTACTTTGGAGTGGCGTGGCCAGAAGTTAATGATGGATTAACCTACCATGACATTGTCCGACCCACCGATTCTGGTCGCCCTCTATTTATTTTTTACATACATAAATTAACTCAGTTTTCCAACAAACTTCTTCTTGACTTGTTTCAAAATTAATAGGTCTTACACTGATCGAATTCTACTTCAGCAAGTACAAAAATTCAGCTCCTTTACAAGGGTAAGATTATCAACTTCCAATCTCCTTTTTGCTTGTATTATTGAAGATTCAGATATTATTAAACTATTGAGCAGTTGGTTGCAGAGAATTCAAAATAAACAGGTTAGTTCATCAAGGAAATGGTTAAACTTGGGTGTTTAATGTATTTTGAGATTATGAATAAAGCTTCGCCATGTTTAATTCTGGCTGGCAGATCACAATTGATGGTAAAGTTGTTACGTTACCAGATACTGAACTCAGGTCACTTCTGTTTTTTTCCCAAGACTTAGCCTGCATATGTTGCGTGATTTAATATCTCAAGTGTAGTTTTTGGATGTGCAGAGCAGGTGCTAAACTAGTTTATCATCGCCTTCCTTGGAGAGAACCTGATGCACCTTACTTGCTACAAGTACTATTTGAAGATGACTACTTGGTAAATTAAAATTGATGTTATCAATGTTTTCACGTTTATGCGATTGAGGGAAACTGGGAAATTCAAGAGGAAAGATTAATGTCCACATCTTGATGATCTCTCAACTCTTGAGAGAGAGGACTAGACTTGATTACACAGGTAAACGATCAATGGGAAAGTTAAAGACATCTAGATGCATATTGAGCTTGAGCAATTCAAATGCCTACATTATAAGGAGAAAATGACACACTTCTTTCCAGTCATAACCAACCTTAAGTCAGACTGAAATCTTTCTACTAGCTCCATCCTTCCCAAAATAAATAAATACAATAAGATAAAGCCAGTTTCCTTGTCTTTGTGGTAAAACACCTGCTGGAAAACCATCTTGTGAAGTGGTTTTCTTAGAGAATTTGGTTTAACAGTCAGAACTTAGAGAAACCACATTGGTAGATTTTGTGGTTCTCAAACTTTGTTGCTATTCTTTTTATCTTATTCAATATCCTGTTAAGTGATGTGATCACCTGACTTAAGGAGAATTTATCACTGACCTTTGGAAGTTTATGTCTCACATTACCTTATGTTTCTTTTTTGGGGGAAGTTATAAACTCATAGATGGGTTTACAACTAGCATAAAACTAGTCAAGATGTTATCATAACTGTATGTTTACACTGTGTTCTACTTTGTTTATCCTGGTTATAGATAAGCTAACCAATAATATATAAGATGGATTTTCATAGTGTTCACTATTCACAAACAATATTTGAAACTATAAAAGGGTCAATGGAAAGTTTGAATTATGATTTATGGAGAAACATTCAACTTAGCAAGAGTTTTGGGATAAATAGAAGTTAGAACATATAAGGTCTATGTAGAATTAGATTGGATTATGGCCTCTACATGCAAACAATTCAGATTTCTAGGTTTTAGCCTTTTAGGGTAATGTAACCTATTGGACAACTGTGAGACCAACAATATCATATAGGAGTGAATGTAGGGTCTCTCAAGTCCAACATATCCATTTGATGAGTATCGTAGAAATGTGAATATTAAAATGGATATCCACTCATGTAACTTTAGAAAAAATTAAAAATAATCACGACCAATAGAAGTTGCAAGTAGCTCAAGTGTTTGGTTACGTAGACCTCCAAATATACTAGTTCATATAATATACACTAGGATGACTAAAAGTGTTAAAAAGAAACAACAACAACAACATGCTCAGTGTATTCCCACAAAGTGGGGTCTGGGGAGGGTAAAGTGTACGCAATCCATACCACAACCTCAGATGAAGTAGGAAGGCTATTTCCAATAGTTCCCCGACTCAGACAAATAACATTATAACAAACAAACAAATAGAAAACATAACAACACACAACAAAAATTGGATAACACATTGCTAGATAATAAAGAAAACAAGGCACCCACAATGTAATACTATAAACTATTTATACGAAATCGAAGACAACATCGAAACATCACGAACAACAAAAGCACTTTACCTATTATTACGGACGAACTCCTACTCACTAACCCCTCTAATATTTCTTCAGCCTACCTCTACCCAGCCTAAAATCATCCATAGTCAGCCTCTCACACCTCCGGACTGGAGCATTCGTGCCTCTCCTCATCACATGCCCGAACCATCGCAACCTTATCTCCCGCATCTTGTCCTCCACTGAAGCCACTCCCACCTTCTCCCAAATAATCTCATTTCTAACTCTATCTCTCTTGGTAAACACATCCATCGCAACATCTTTATCTCCGCCACCTTCAACTTTTGGATGTGAGAGTTATTAACTGGCCAACACTCTGCTCCATACAACATAGACAGACTGCCACTCTGTAGAACTTACCTTTAAGCTTAGGAGACATCTTTTTATCACGCAAGACTCCCGAAGCGAGCCTCCATTTCAACCACCGTGCACCAATACGGTGCGTGACATTCTCATCAATCTCGTCATTCCCCTGTATCATAGACCAAAGATACTTGAAACTTTCCTTTTTCTGAATGGCATGAGAATCCAACTTCACCACCACGTCAACCTCATGTGCAACTCACTAAACTTACTTTCCAAGTACTCCCTCTCGGTTCTGCTCAACCTAACTCTAGGGCCTGTCTCCAAACCTCTAACTTATCATTAACTCTTCGTTGAGTCTCATCAATCAGTACAACGTCATCAACAAATAACATACACTAAGGTACCTCCCCTTGAATACGCCGAGTCAAAACATCTATCACCAAGACATAAAAACGGGCTAAGAGTCGATCCTTGATGCAACCTTGTCAAAATAGGAACGTGCTCCGAATCTCCTCCCATCATTCTTACACGAGTCTTTGTGCCTTTGAACATGTTCTGAATCGACCTAGTGTATGCCACGGGCACGCCTCTAGCCTCTAAGCACCTCCATAAAATCTCCGTAAGGACTTTGTCATACGCCTTCTCCAGATCAATCAACACCATGTGCAAGTCCTTCATTCTCTCCCAAAACAGCTCTACTAATCTCCTCACGGGGTGAATGGTCTTAGTAATCGAGCAACCTGACATGAAACCAAACTGATTCTTGGAAATAGTCACGATCCTCCTCAGCCTCAACTCTACCACCCTTTCCCAAACCTTCATAGTATGACTCAATAACTTGATGCCCCTATAGTTGTTGTAACTCTGAATGTTCCCTTTTATTCTTATACAATGGAATCATTGTACTCCATCTCCAAGCTTCGGGCATCTTCGCTGCCCTAAAAATAATGTTAAATAACCTTGTCAGCCACTCTAAACTTGCCCCGCCAGTGCTCTTCCAAAAATCTACGGAAATCTCGTTTGACCCGGTCACCCTAACCCTTCACATCCTACGTATAGCCCCCTTAACCTCCTCCACCTTAATACGCCTACAATAACCATAATCGTGACACCCCTCCGAGTTCTCCAAGTCCCCCAGCACGAAACCTTTGTCCCCCTCGTCATTCAAAAGTCTATGAAAATAGGATTGCTATGTCTTCCTAATGAGAGCATCCTCAACCAACACTTTGCCATTCTCCCCTTAATGCACTTCACTTGGTCAAGGTCGCGAGCCCTCCGCTCTCTGGCCTTGGCAAGCCTATACAACTTCCTATCCCCACTCTTCTCCTCTAAAGCTGAATACAAGCTCTCGAAAGTTGTTGTCTTAGCCGCCGTAACCGCTAACTTAGCCTCTCTCCTAGCTAAGTTATACTCCTCCCTATTCGTCTGCTTCTCCTCCTCATCCTTGCTTACAACCAACTTAGCATAAGCACCTTCTTACCTCCACCTTCCTTTTAACTTCTTCGTTGACCTAAAATCAAATTTATGGACATTGTCTCAATAGAACCTACAATACCTTCAAATCCATACGGACTTAACAAGGAAAAAAAACACAAGGAAAGTAAAGTATCATAGGCAGTACAAATTGTTGGAAATAAAGATTTAATCATTGTTGTTACACTTACATTATGATCTGTGTTTGCAGGAGTCTTTTTAGTTTGGTTAGAGATTTGTATGTCAGTTTAGGGATAAATTTGATATATGAAGAACCCCTTTAGATAATCTGTAGGCAAATTCCAGTATTCGAATAAACCCAAATGAATGGAATGGATACAACGGATCTGTATAGTCACTCAACTTGTTTGAAATTGAGTCATAGTTGTTTTTAACTGATAGATCTTCTTTCCACCGGCACAATTCTAATATTGAATACAACAACAAACCCAGTGTATTCCCACATAGTGAGGTCTGGGGAGGGTAAGATGTACGCAGTCCATACCTCTATCTCTAAAGAAGTAGAAAGGTTGTTTCCGATAGACCTCCAGTTCGAGACACGGAATACTACCCAAATTCATAGTAAAGCATAGAACAAGATGGCATAACATAAATACGACACTCACAAGTAATAGAAAACAGAGAAAAGTAAACAGATTCGTAATAAAGCATGAAACAAGGTATCATAACAAGAATAATACCCCCACCAAGTAATTCCCTACACTAGCGACCCAAACTGACCCTAGCCTTCTGCCCTAATTCACGTCCTCCAGATCTTCCTATCTAGGGTCATGTCCTCACCTCAGTGAGCAGTCCATGTCCCGCCTAATCACCTCTCCCCAGTACTTCTTCGGCCTACCCCTACCCCGCCTAAAACCATCCAAAGCTAGCCTCTCACACCTACGAACCGGGGCATCCATGCCCCTCCTCATCACGTGTCCGAACCATCTCAATCGGACTTCCCGCATCTTATTCTCCACTGGAGTCACACCAACCTTCTCCCTGATAGTCTCATTCCGAACTTTATCCCCCCTAGTTAGCGCACACATCCAACGCAACATCCGCATTTCCACCACCTTCGTTTTTTGAATGTGGGATTTCTTAACTGGCCAACACTCCGCTCCATACAACATGGCCGGACGGACTGTCACCCTGTAGAATTTGCCTTTAAGCTTGGGCGGTACCTTCTTATCACACAACACCCCCGAAGCGAGCTTCCACTTCATCCATCCCGCCCCAATACGGTGCGAGACATCCTCGTCAATCTCACCGTTACCCTGAATCACGGACCCGAGATACTTGAAACTATTCCTCTTACATACCACCTGAGATTCCAACTTCACTACCACCTCATTCTCCAGCCTCACGTCATTAAACTTGCATTCCAAATTCTGATATTGAATGAAAATTTTAAACTGGGCAAGTTAAAATAAAGGAGCCTTGTGGTTGGAAGTCTTATGAGCTATATAAAGAGAATGCAGTATATATATGTATGTATGTGTGTGTATATATAAGCAGGTACAAATGAAAGAAAGAGCTTATGTAGCAAAGCTGGTAGGGAATTTTTCACACTATCCTATATGGGCCAAAGGTATTCATGCTAGTATTCTCACTTTTCAGATTGCTGTAAATAAACCTTCTGGTTTGCAAGTTCTTCCTGGAGGGTTATACCAGCAGCGGACTGTCTTGACACAACTCCAGTGGCATGCGTGCAAGCTGACAGCCACTTCATCAGGTTGTCAAAAAACACATCCAGTCCCAGTTCATCGCCTAGGAAGGGGTACATCGGGTGAGTTATCTAAGGTTCATCAGTGCATGATTTTCTGCTCCAAGTACACTGATAGAGCAAAAAACGAATATTTGCTCCGAGTGTAATGTGTAAGATGGGTAATCTTTCATTTAATGCCATGTCCCTTTATTTAAAAAGAACAGAACTACATAAACCTGTCATGAATGGTAGTAGAGAATTTTATATTTGAATTAGTAAACAAAATTACTAGATGTAAATATAATAATATATTAAAATTGTAGATATCTTTCTCCTCCATCCTGCAAATAAAACAGAAAAACAACCAATTCTGGACAACATTGAATCAAAGTGATAATGATGTTGTTTTTGTTACATTTTGATGAATAATTATGATTATATTGATTTCCAGCAACAAGAGAATGCTGGCTGGTTTCTTCCATTGTTTTTGTTCCTTAAATGTTAATCGTCATTCAGTTTGACTTTTAGTTTCATGATTGTTGGATTTCCAAGTGCAGTCTTGAATTTTTGAATGATCTGAAAATTGTATACTAGTCCATCTTAGGAAAAAAACCTTTCCATGGCATTCTGCATATAATTTCCAACAGGTTCCTTTAATCGTGCTCTGTCTCCGTTATTCTTGCCTAGTTTTAGTTGAAATCAGCAAAAATTAATTTCACCATGTTGCTTTTTATAAATGTGAATTTCATATTCGGTTTTTCCTTATAGGATCTGACAGTTGTCTAATCGTGATCTTATTTCCGAGATCTAGCAACGGTTACAAAGTCAAGTTGTCATGCAACAGCTTTTTACTGGAACTATTGACACTTTGTAACATTATAAAAATTTCATGTAACAGTTCCTTGTTCTTTTTTTTTTCCTTCTGAAATCAAGCAAGAAAGAACATTCTTAATTCTTTTATGGAATGCTCCAGGAATACTGCTCTGTGCAAAAACAAAGCTTGGTAAATCTCGCCTTGCAGCATATTTTGCCGAGGGGACGGCAGTTGTTGGAGACAAGTATGTTGGATTTGCTTTGCCACTTAGACATACCATATTTTTCTTTACATTTGTTGCTATTGTCCATATCATTAAGAGCATCACTATAATAACACAATATAGGCAGCTTACTGTCTGAAGGGGAGCCTTGGAGTAACTGGTAAAGTTGCTGCCATGTGACCAGGAGGTCACGGGTTCAAGCCTTGGAAACAGCCTCTGGCAGAAATGCAAGGTAAAGCTGCGTACAATACAACCTTGTGGTGGGACCTTCCCCAGACACCGCTCATAGCGGTAGCTTTAGTGCACTGGGCTGCCCTTTACGCAGCTTACTGTCCATGTTCGAGTGTCGGACACCTATGCATCAAGTACTCTTGTTAATGTTATTATTGTTCTGAAAATGTTTGTTAATTTGGCATGCAAATTCTCTCTTGATTAAAGTTGGACATTCCGCTATGTTACCTTTGTCAAAAAAAAAAAGTTGGACATTCTGCCACACTGCCAAACATTGGATTGTCCAGATTCTTTGGTTTTTCATTAGGCTTAATAGAAAAAAACTCTTGTTTAAAGGCCTATACCAGCTCAGAAATTGTCTCCGTAATTGGAGTTCTAGAGAAAAACTCAGCTTACTTTTATACTTACAAAAGGGTTAATTGTTTAGTGATCTCAAGTGTTTGAGTATTTTGGTATTTTAGTTCTACCATTCACTTATCAACCTTATACTTTAATTGTTTCCAACATACTGAGGTTGATTTGTTTCTTTGTTCTCTTTTATCTGGGGAATGTTCTAGGCAAAGATGTTTTTTTGCTTTAAATTTCAGTTTGACCATTCTAACAATGTGTGAAGATATTTGTCAACTAAAACTTCTGAATTTAAAGATTGTGTTATATGAAAGTAAGAACACAATGAGAACAACATACCCAGTGTGATCCCATTTGTCTTGTTTGAGGAGAGGTAAAGAGGTTATTTTTGATAGACCCTCGGCTCAAGAAAAAACATTTCAAAATAGGTTTGAAAAATATAAGGTGAAAGAAACTCGGATAGAAATACTAAGAAAATAGTGACGGCAAAAATAGTAAGATAACCAAAGGAAAAGAACAATATCAGTGATAAAGTTGAAGAATAAGATAATAATAAAATAATAATGATAATGTTGAAAAGGAGAAGAGGGAGTAAATAAGGTACTCCAAGCTAAACCCATGCTCTCCCACAAGAATGAGAGAAATCACTCAATTGTCGGCTAACTTTCTTCCCTTATCCTCGATCTCCATGTTTTTCTGTCTAGGGTCATGTCCTTGGTGAACGGAAGATGTGCCATATCTTGTCTAATCACCTCTCCAAATTCTTCTTCGGTCTACCTTTCCTTAGGCTCATAACTGTCAACCTCTCGCACCTCACTGGGGCATCTGTGGTCTTCCTCTTCACATTTCCTAACCATCTCAACCTCATTTCCCTCATTTTTTTCTACCACGTATACTACCAACTTGCCCCGTATATCCTCGTTCCTAATCTTATCTCTCCTAGACAGTGTTGTGAAAAGCGCTCACATCGTCGCTTAAAGCGACAAGCGAGGCGAAGCGAAAAGATGCCGCTCTAATGCCTTGAGGCGACACAGTGATGAAAAAGCGCATGTTTCTGGGCCTCTGAAATGAGGATCATGGCCTAGGTAAAAGTGATACAAAGCTCGCTTTTATGCTACTAAGTTTTTTAAAAAATTCCGATTAAAAGAATTGTGCTACTGCTGGACTTCTTTCAAAAGCATTTTCTTCGTCGACTTCAATCAAGGTAAGCTTTTCTCTTTTTCTTCTTCTTCTCTGTCTCTCCGTTCCTCTGCTGCTAGGGTTTTTGTTCCAATTGCTAAGGTGTGTTAGGCTGAACTACTCTCTTCTTTCCTAATCTTCGTTTTTTTTTTGTTTTTTGTTGTCTATTTTGTGTCTCTGTTTTCACTTTTCACTGCTTTGTTTTCTTTTGTAGTAATTCTCTTTCTTTATTCAATGGCACAAAAGAGAATTGAAAGATTATGTTATTTATTGAGTTCTTGGCTATTTATAGTGTTATTTATTTTCTTGTCTATTTATCTATGCATAATTAATGTTTTTAAATTTTGTACTAAATAACGCTTTAATTGAAGAAAGTGTGCGCTTCGCTTTACTTTTCTCCCTTCGGTGAAGCGAGCCCTCGTCGCTTTTTTACGCCTTTGTAACTTAGTAGGAGGTATTAATTAGCATCTGTGGGTATTGATTGCGATTATCAATGCTTACCAGCTTTTGTTTGTTCCTTAGTGGATAGTGGTCACAGATTCTCGCTTCTTTGCTAATTTCGTCCATTATTATCATTGTGTCCTTTTAGTGGCACCTATCTGATTTTAGTCGTTCCCTTTTGTTTGTCGTGCTTTTCTTTTCCTTTTCTTCTTCTTTCGTATCTTATTAAGTTGTGGTAGATGGTGGACTAGGGTCATGTCATAGGTCAGGGCTGAGGTCTGGGTCGGGTCTAGGGTCGAGTTTGGGGTTGGGGGCGAGGAGTAGTAGGGTTAGGTGGGACAAGAGAGATTCCAAGTTGAGAATTGGGTCTTGGAACATAGGGACTCTTCAAGGTAAGTTCATAGAGCTCGTGAAGATTCTTAGGAAGAGGAAGATTAGTATAGCTTGTGTCCAGGAAACCAAATGGGTAGGCTCTAAGGCGAGGGATGTGGATGGGTATAAGTTGTGGTACTCAAGTAGCATGAGGCATAGGAATGGGGTAGGTATCTTAGTAGATAAAGAGCTTCGGGGGCAAGTAATGGAGGTTAAGCGGGTTAACGATAGGTTGATGTCTATTAGGTTGGTCATTGGGGGGATCTTTTTTGATCGTTATTAGTGCCTACACTCTGCAAGTAGGTTTGGACGAGGAGGAGAAGAACTTTTGGGAGGCTTTGGATGAGGTGGTCAGAGGCATTCCAAGCACGGAGATGCTTTCGTTAGAGGGGATTTCAATAGGCATATTGGGTCTTTACCGAGAGGGTATGATGATGTGCATGGCGGTTTCGGTTTCAAGGATTGGAATGAAGGAGAAGCTTCTCTTTTGGATTTTGCTAAGGCTTTTGGGTTGTGGGTGGTGAATTTGAGCTTCTCAAAGATGGACGAACACCTTATTACCTTTCGTAGTTTGGTGGCCAAGACCTAGATAGACTTTTTGCTCCTTAGGAAGGGTGATAGATAGATTTGTAGAGACTGTAAGGTCATACCTAGCGAGAATCTTTCGACTCAACATAGGTTGTTGGTGATGGACTTGGTAATCAATAAGGGCAAAAAGAAAAAGAGTGTGGAGGCTCGTCCCAGGATTAAGTGGGGTAGCTTGACTTTGGCTAGTGCTTTGGAAATGGGGGAAAATTGAAGATTAAGGGGGCTTGGGAGAGTAAAGGGGATGTGGATAGTATGTGGGAGACAATTGCCAGTTGCATTAGGGAGACCACTAAAGAGGTGTTGGTGTCTCGAGAGGTCGATCTAGCAAGCATCGAGGGGACTGGTGGTGGAACAAAGAAGTTAAAGAGGAAGGTGGAGTCTAAGAATGTGGTCTATGCTAAGTTGGTTGAAAGCAAGAATGACGAGGAGAGGCAGACGAATAAGGAGGAGTATAAGGTAGCTAGAAGAGAGGCTAAGTTAGCGGTTACGGCGGCTAAGACAACAACTTTTGAGAGATTATATGCGGCTTTAGAGGAGAAAGGTAGGGATAAGAAGTCGTATAGGCTTGCCAAGGCCAGGGAGTGGAAGGCTCGTGACCTTGACCAAGTGAAGTGCATCAAGGAAGAGGATGGAACAATGTTGGTTAAGGATGCCCTCATTAGGAAGAGGTGACAGTTTTATTTTCATAAACTTTTGAACGACGAGGGGGATAAAAGTTTCGTGCTAGGAGACTTGGAGTATTCTGAGAAGTGTCACGATCATTGTTATTGCAAGCGTATCAAGGTTGAGGAGGTCAAGGGGGTTATTCGCACGATGCGTCGGGGTAGGGCGACGGGGCCAGACGAGATTCCAGTGGATTTTTGGAATAGCCCTTGCGGGGCAGGTTTGGAGTGGTTGACAAGGTTGTTTAACATCATTTTTAGGGCGGCGAAAATGCCTGAAGCGTGGAGGTGGAGTACGATGATTCCATTATATAAGAACAAGTGAGACATCTAGAGTTGCAGCAACTATAAAGGTATCAAGTTGTTGAGTCATACAATGAAGGTTTGGGAAAGAGTAGTAGAGTTGAGGCTGAGAAGGATCGTTACTATCTCTAAGAATCAGTTCGGTTTCATGCCAGGTCGCTCGACTACTGAGGCCATTTACCTTGTGAAGAGATTTGTGGAGCAGTTTCGGGAGAGGAAGGACTTGCACATGGTGTTTATTGATCTTGAGATGGCATATGATGAGAGTTCCTAGGGAGATTTTGTGGAGATGCTTGGAGGCTAGAGGGGTGCCCGTGGCGTACACTAGGTCGATTCAAGACATGTATGATGGCTGAAGCCTCGTGTGAGGCCGGCAGGTGGAGATTCGGAGCACTTTTCGGTTTTGACAGGGTTGCATCACTCTTAACCCGTTTTTATTTGCCTTGGTGATGGATGTTTTGACGCGACATATTCAAGAGGAGGTGCCTTGGTGTATGTTATTTGCTAATGATGTGGTACTGATTGACGAGACTCGGGGAGGAGTTAATGATATGTTGGAGATTTGGAGACAGACCCTTGAATCTAAAAGATTTTGGTTGAGTGCCACCAAGACGAAGTACTTGGAGTGTAAGTTTAGTGATGTGTCGCAGGAGGCGAACATGGTAGTGAAGCTGGATTCTCAGACCATTCAGAAGAGGGAAAATTTCAAGTATCTGGGGTCTATGATTCAGGGAAATGGTGAGATTGACGAGGATGTCACGCGCCGTATTGGGGTAGGATGGTTGAAATAGAGGCTCGCTTCGAGAGTTTTATATGATAAGCAGGTGCCTCCAAAGCTTAAAGGTAAGTTCTACATAGTGGTAGTCCGACCGGCTATGTTGTATAGAGCGGAGTATTGGTCAGTTAAGAACTCCCACATCCAAAAGTTGAAGATGGTAGAGATGAGGATGTTGTGATGGACGTGTGGCCATACCAAGAAAGATAGGGTGAGAATTGAGATTATTTGTTAAATTACCACTTGCTAATTTATTCCTCCAAACCCCCTTTAACTAGGAGTGTTGTTATAGCAATAAGAAGTCTAATCCTTGTGAGAAACCCTATTCTAAACTAACAACTATAAGCTAATCCTAATCCTTATGAAACATAAATCCTATTCTAGAATAATAAAGAAAGCTACTAAAAATATAATTAAATACTTAATTTAATTGGCTTCCATACATTCACAACATTACTCTCCTCATGTGAAATAACTTGTTCCAAGCTCGATATTCAGGGCAGTCATCTAGAAATTTTGGAATAGTGTCAATTGGATCATCCAATTCCAACCCTAGCCAACTTTTCTTGAAACCAAGGTTGATAAATTTTAGTTGAACTAGTTTGCCAAAGCATGACTAATTCGCCCACTGGGTTGCTGCTTTCAGGAGGTCTAAATCGTTGGAAACTATGTTTCTGAAATTCTTCCTAATTCATGGGGCCCTTTGATCATTTAAGCTGATATTACCATAATTGTGCTTCTCCCAACATGTGAAACCCAATCACTTCCGTTGTATGTTGATTTTCAAAAAATTGTTCATAACAATTTGCCCAAATTAATGGGTCGTTGGTGTCGTCATAAGTAGGAAAATCCATCGTTGTATACACTGTCAAATGGGAATTGCCTCTTATTGGATGATTCTGATTGGCCAATTGAATAGGCAGTATTGCCTTTAGTAGTAGAAATTGTTAATCTGCTTCGTCGGGGCACTACTTGACTCAAGTTTGTGGGTTGTTGGTTTTGTAGAGCCAATTCTTAAGCTAGACAATTGCTCTTGGATGACTTGGACAATTCTTTCGCTAGGGCGTTGTTCCATTGCTGCAATTTTAGAGTCCATTAGGATTTCTTAAATTACACTTTCTTTCTGGAATCTGGATCAATATCATCGTCCATTGTGTTAGGCTCTGATACCAAATTGTTAGGATCTGTAGAGAAGAATCGAGCTTTAGGCCCTGATACCAAATTATTAGGATACGGGGCGAGATATATAAATTCAGCTCATTAAAGGGAGGCTAAAACCTTAGAGTTTAATAGAAGAGAAAATTCCGACCTCTTGTTTTTTTTTGTAAACTACGACTTACTGTTTTATTCCTCTAAAGAATAGAAATATTATAACAGTAATAGGAAGTCTAATTCTTATGGAAGTAGGACACGTAAACCCTATTCTAAACTAATAATTATAGTTAACCCTAATCTTTATGAAACTATGAAACATAAATCCTATTCCAAAATAATAAAGAAAGCTACTAAAAATATAATTGAATACTTAATTTAAATGGCTCGGATACTAAATTGTTAGGATCTTTAGAGTAGGATCGAGTCACAAGGCAATATATAAATTCATCTCGTTAGGGAGGCTAAAACCTTAAGAGTTCAGTGGAAGAGAACTCTGATCTCGTTTTTTTGTTAAAATACGACTTACTGATTTATTCCTTCAAACCCTTTTTAAATAGGAGTATTATTACAACAATAGGAAGTTTAATCCTTATGGAAGTAGGAAATGTAAACCCTACTCAAAACTGATAACTATAGTTAATCCTAATCCTTATGAAACTATGAAACATAAATCCTATTCCAGAATAATAAAGAAAGCTACTAAAACTAAAATTAAATACATAATTGAATTGGCTTCCACGCATCCACAACAGTTCTTTATTTGTTTGGAACTCTTATTAGCTTCATTCATCATTCATCATTCATCTTTCCCTATGTAAAATTTGAATAGGAAGTTGGTAATTTGAACATCCAAACTTTCTACATTGATACATTTGGTATATAAGATACTCCAGAGTTAGTTCTCACAAGCAGCAACTTTTGTTACCCACTCACTCAGTTCCTCACACCAATGGTTGGAGAGCACTCACCTCAAAGTTAGTTAAGTTCTTCAGTTTGTTCTGTTTGCAACAATACACACCCTGTTCTCTGAAATTTGAACCTTTTTAGTAGACTTGATTTGGTGTTAGGTGAGAACAAGATTGTCTTTCAACCTTTAGCAGACTTTGTAGAGGTGATAGAAACAAATCATTTTGGGTTTAATCAAATCTTCAACTCTTACCTTTTGACCAAGTATTCTCTAAATTATCCTAGCAACTCTCTTGCCCATCAACATCACTTAATAGAACACACTGTTGAGGCCATTGGATCAGCCTCTGAAGAGTATGAATCAGTTGGTCAATGCATAGGATATTATAGGTCATTTGATCCCCTTAAATATCCAACTCTCTAATTTGGTTTTTCTTGGAACTTTCTAGAATGCAATCAAGTTGGGTGCCAAATTAGCATTATCAAAACAAAGTTGGGTGCAAAATTAGTTTGTTTTTTTAGACATTATGTCCCTTAACAAGTGACATGGTGTCCACTTATAGAAGCTTGAAATTCTCAAGTCAAATTCACTACATCTAACATTAAGTTCTATGATTACACAGTTTTCCATAGAGGTAAGGTCTGCGTACACCCCACCTCACCCTCCCCAGACCCCACTTGTGGGAGGACACTGGGTATTCTGTCTTTGTTGATTATACAGTTTTCCACCTTTACGAAATCATGCCTATTCCATTTATAAACCCCCAAAAGGAGAGAAACCAAGTTTTTACAGATTAAAGAGCAGTGAGACCAGTATGAAAAATTAATGTATTTTTATCAACGTAGAAAGACTTTATTTTATCAACGTAGAAAGACTTATTGCAGTTCACCTTTACTTTTGCATGCTTATTGACTTATTGTGTCATAAAATGAAGATAGCTGATAAGACTAAAGTCAGCCGTTAGGTCCAATCTTTACTTTCTGTTGCATTCTTCCTTGGCATTTGCTTCGTACCTTTTTGATATTTTAATCTTCTGAAGAAATGCAGTTATTAAAGAAAAATGAAATCCCTATCTGAAAAGGGTGAACAGAATACTTTTTGGAATGGTACTTGTGGACCACCTATAAAAAGCCTTGAGGAAAATTCAGGAACATCATTTACTTATTGAAAGTTTTGCCCTTTCCTGTACTTTTCTGCTATAATTAATACATATTTTATCTTGTTCATGTGGATCATTTTGTCAACAATGGCTGAAATATACTATATAGACACACCAACTCAGAGTGCAATACAATGAGGAAGATTTGCAAGATATATCGGGCCCTAGTAAGTGGTGTGATGGATATGGATGAGGTAATAGCATAGCATTATTCTCCCCCTCATTGCCCCTCCTCCTTGTCCTCTTATGCATGTTCTCACCTCATGTTGGTTTTTTCTGTTGGAGTGTCTATTCTAAGGAAGTCAATCCATCTGATTACTGGATTTAAAAGTAATTTTGACTGATAGGTTGTCATCAAGCAACCAATTGGTACAATTAAATATTCTGGAGTTGCTAAAGGCTTGTATGTTGCTTCTCCTTCAGGTTTTCAAATTTATTTGTTTTGGGAAAACATTTCCTGGATTAACTTTTAATGAAAGATCCATTCAGTTGTTATCATTCATGTGGTGCTTCAGGAGGACACTAGGGTTCGCTTAATTTTTTTTCTGATCCTTTTTCTAGGGAAGCCAGCTCTGAGCAGTGTTCGCGTTCTTGAAAGAGATTCGGAAAATAACTGCACATTGGTTCAGGTATTAGAAGTCAAGACATAGGAAATTTTATGTTATAGCCACCTTCCTTAACCCTCCCTACCTTGAGAAGAAGGAACCTTATTAATACTTTCTTTCCTTAATGTTGTTCATTTTTAACAGGTTGAAATTCAATCTGGAAGGCCACACCAAATCCGCATCCACCTCTCTTTCATTGGGCTTCCACTTATTGGTAACTCTGAAATTTTATTATCTATCGTCCGGCATCATAAAAGAAAGCATATAATCATAGAAGTAGAAGTATCAGTTTGCATCTTCTAAAAGAAACACACACAAAAGAAGGAAAAAACACACGAAAGTTCTCCATCTTCAGCCGGCCAGTACTCCACATTGGATGGTGCATTGCAAACATTTGTCGTTCTTAGTTCTATGAAAGCATATCAGTAAGTATCTACCTAACTGCACGCGTAAAGGAGAAAAGGTGATGGAAGAACTTAAGTGTATGCATTGGGTTACGATAAGAGAATGAGTCCTGAACTAAGCATGTAGACTATGCATCTGCTGTTGTTACATAAATGTCAATGACCATTCTGATGAAGTCGATATGAGGCCCTCGACAACGTAAATATGTTATTGGAACTGTGTGGCACCGGAATGTGTTTCTTCCTCTAGGTTATAGCCAAGCAAAAATGATTTACTTATCAAATATTGATATCTAAATGCAGGTTTAGATACTTGTTCCTTTGACAAACCCTTGCAAGCTTAAAAAGGAGCAGTTAGTATTTCCTTACTTTATCATTCATTATGAAATTTCACATCAAACATCTGGTGTTCAGATTTTATTACCGAGTATGCGTCTCTGTACTATGTGATCAGTCCAAGGCTAAGAATTGTTATCCCTGAGTTAATTGTAACTTTGTGCAAGCTTAACTTCTAGTCAACAGTCATAGTGCCTTCATAGACCCTACGGGGTCTGTTGAAAGAGATTGGTTCCGAAAATATAATTTGTATACCTTATCAAACTTACCAACCACAATTGATTAATCTTTGTGTATAAACATACCTGTGCATGCTAGACAGCTTTTCTTCGCATAGAGTATTACTACTATTGCCCAGCAGCTCTTCCGTTAGTTCTTTTTATGATCTATAAATAATTGTTATCTTACCAGGTGATCCTCTCTATGTATCTGGTGGGCAACCAAAGTGCTTTCATCCTGTAATGAGTGAAAGTTTTGAGAAAGATGGGTACGAAATTGCACTTTTATTTGTCGGTATTCAGTTTAATTAGATAGTCTCTCAGCCACATCTTTTTGTTTCCATAGTAGTAAACACTAATTGAATTTGCTATCCAGATCACCCTTATTCCCCATCTTTGGTTATTCTGTTAGAGCGAGAGAAAGTACTAATCTCGACTGTCACCTTTTTCATGACAGTTATAGACAACAAGTTCACAGAATTCTTTAATAGTTTAGTTCATACATAATGCCTATTTTAGACCAAATAAAGCTTTATCTTTCATGTTCATTGCGAAGATAGTCAAATTACTTGAAATTGAAACAGAAAGTAGCTGAATGTTTATTCTATCTAATCACTTCAAACAAGAACAGTAGCTTTGTCTGCTACTAATATCATGATCTGATTCTATTTGGTTTTACTTTCTTATAAGTGGCTATCGAAGGCCTGAGAATCCTGTTCCTGGAGACTCCGGATATAACCTGCATGCACATCAAATAGTTCTTATTCACCCGATAATAAATGAGGTTAGTTGTTTTTCTTAATATTGTTTTAGAAGCCAGTAATTTTGATATTACTGATCAAACCAAAATCAGTAATTTCAGTGCTACATTTGCATATTTACATCCCTAGCAATTATATTATTATTCATTTGCAGTTTAACATCCCTGAATCAGAGGAGTATTTTACTGAGATGCTTGTTTTGATGGAACAGTGTTGCTACAGTGTAAACTGTTAGTTTACTTTATTGCTGTTATCACTCTATACCTTTATCAGGTAGCACTTAGCAGCACTGACTTTGCGAAATGGGACCTTACTACCTTGAGTGTGATCTTAATACAAACCTTGAGCATGTACTCATCAATTTCCTTTGGTCCATCTATGGAACTAGAGTGATTAAACGTTGGATTTGGGTTGGGAATCAAGCTTTCGATGCATCAGATTTGGGCTGGGACAAGTTCAGTTTTGGCTAATATACAAAGAGGATCATGTTTAACAATTGAAATTGTTTTTTAAACAAGGCTACCTTGCTTAGACATCTCAATTCTAATTAAACTTGTTGACAGTAATTGTTCGTCTTGCAGCTTATCAAAATCACAGCACCTCTTCCAGCTATCCTTCAAACACGAGAAGAACGCAGGGCGAACCAGCCAAACTACAGCTAGAAGTACATTTAGTGCCCCTACTTGTGCCATTAGCTTGGTAGTGAAGCTTACACTACCTCCTGGACGGCTGATTTCCGATTAACTTTCGTGTAATTTGTGTTTTCGATTTCTTGATCAAAAGATTTTTGGAAAAAAGAAGAGATGGAGATTTTTATATCTAAACAAGAACGGAAACAATTTTAGTGCGATCTTTACAGCGGCGTAGGACAACTATTATGACCATCACAATAACTGCGCAACCTAGAAATAAAAGTCGATAATAGGTGAGGCGGGACCTAGCTTGGAAAAAGTTAAAAAAGATGTATGAATAACATACAGCAAAAAATTTTTTTGTAATATTGAAAACATAAATTGTGTATTTGTGTAATTTTTTAAAAAGATAATGCTTTATTCAGTTGTTATAGAGGCCAGCTGTCAATAATCGAAATCCATCAACATGCATATGGCCATTTCAAAAGGGGTCCGCCACATAAAAGCTTATCAACAACATAAAAGCTTATCAAAACCCAAATTTACCCTGCCCTTGCATTTAGAAATATAACCACACCACAAAATTAACAGCCACTTGACAAGAAAATATAAAACATTAAAAGGAACCAAAAAAAGAAAAAAAAAAAACAAAACAGGGAAGGATATTGTAAAATCATAAATGCGAAATGAAAACTGAACTTCACCTCCCAAACTCTTGATAAATATTATTGCTGTATTTCCATCAAATACAACAAACACAAAGCTACTGGCAAATATTAGAGACACCTAGAAATCTGTAACCAAAAAGACGGCAACAACTGTAACCATCTACTGCCCTATGGTTTCCTGGATTAAACTTACAAAAACTATTGTACATTGTGGCAAAAAGAGATGCCACGGAGACCATAGACTGGCCTCCCTTGCAATCAACTACCTGCTGACGTCCCCTTTACTTCTCCAAGAATCATCCTCTCTGATGATGCTTGCCGTTTGCCCACTAAATTGTTCAGCCTTGGCATAATGCATTTTGATGGCAGCCACCGGATCAGAGACACCAGTGCACTGCAGAATCCCTCCTCTTCCAACAAGCACACCCCTCGCTTGTTGCTGCACACCAGACACAACATCAAACCCATTTTTTCTTTGCATCTCAGAGAACGCCTCTTGCCTCTGTTTCATTTCTATAGTAAAAGGCTGCACATCTCGATTTCTGTACACTTGATAATCTGCTGCTGCTACTCCATTGTTGCCACTTGCATTTGTTGGAAACCCAGGGACACCATTCAAATTCCGCTCAGCCATCTTCACAGCCCCATGCAAAGTAGGCTGTTCCATTTTGGTGGAAGATATTCCATAATTACCAAATGCTGCAGGATATTTTGCCAGGAGGATAGCAGAGTCGGGCAACGAAGAAAACCCTGTCTGTATTCTATTCCCATCCCAAAAACCAAAACTTCTCAATTGATGAGTCTCCGAACACGGGAAGTTATTACGCTCAAATTTGGCAGTGGCTGAATTGCCATCTAATATATGACTTGCACTAAAGGAATCGCTACCAATTTTCAACTGCTGATTGCTACCATCACTGCGATGTGCATTGGAACTGGGATTTGCCTGAGGGCATGGTTTACTGAGAATCTGTCCGAACAATTTTACATCACCATTCCTACAATGTTTCTCCAAGTTTGATGAACTACCTGCTGTCTGTTCTCGGTTAGGAATCTGAACATCAGAAACAGAACCACCACCACGATTTGTACCATTGCACTTCTGGAGAAAGCAACCAGTTGTAGAAAATGTATCTAACTGTAGATTCCTACCTACCTTCTGGATTTCTTGCAATGCAGCTGATGTTCTGCAGCCAGGATCTCCAAACTGTGTGAGAGCAGACTCCCCCACTGAATAGCTGCCAAGAATCTGGCAGGATTCAACCTGGGCCAACAGGGAATGGCTCGGCAAAGGCAGCTCAGCCGACTGAGTAGCATTCTCACACTGCTCATCACAAACATTCTCAAGTTCTTCTGATAATTTATCAGCATTAGCACCTTCAGGCATCTGTTTACTCTGAACTGAAATATTGCTTTCCAAGTAAAGCTTACACTCAGAATCAGATTCCAAATGAGTTATATTCTGGAATCCATTAAGAGGGCACAATCCCCCTCCCCTAGGAGCAGCAAGACCAGAATTATTTCCCGACAACACCATATTGGGCTTTCTATCTTCCAAAGAGCAGTTTGACCTACCTACTTCCGCTATTTCTGCCTTTCTATCTTTCAAATCATGCTCAGGCGAAGAAATTTCTTCACCTAAATGCTCAGCAGAAACTTCATTCGGACACGGTATGTCAGGCAGGCCATTCTCCGAGGCATCTCCACCAATTTCAACACCTTCCTGAGAAACTATAACCATATTCTCATCCCCTCGACCATTTCCAATACAAGCACCAATCTGATCACAATCCCTGTTAAATTCCACCTCTTGCTTATCTACATCACAGTTTACCTGAAGAATATCTACAGAATCCAGTTCTCCAGCCCCATCTTTTTCATCAGAACTGGTCAAATTGTGATTTGAAATCCCCACCTTCATACATAAATCAGATACGTCTTCCAACATCAAACTTGATTTTCCATTACACAACAGCTTAGTCTCCATAGAACAAGCATCAGGATCACTTCCACCGTTAACATCCTGCCTCTCCAAATTGCCAGGTACAGGAAGAATCTTATCTAGTCCAAGACACTTCCTAGCCTTGCTAAAGAAGATCTTGCACTGATCACGGGATCTCGTTCCGACACGTCTTGAGACCATAATAAAATCTTTTCCATAAGCTGACACAGCCTGGATGAAGGCTGATTTCTCTTCATCTGTCCAATCAGTAGGATCCATCTCCCCACAGCTCTCATCTGAACAGGTTTCATCATCCATACTCTGGGTAACCTCTGGAGTCCGGGGCAATCTGGTCGACGAACCCACTTTCTGGTGCTTCCATTCCTGGTTTCCTTCTCCAGGATCAACTGAACTTGTAATGCAAGAACTCATAGCTTCTGATGATAAGGAACCACAGATACCAGCCAAAACATCAACAGCCACTGTTTCTCTTTCACTATGGCATACATCAAGACTGTTTGACCTCTCTAACTCATTAAGTCTGGACGCCTTGTATTCAGTGATCATTCGAACGGTGTACTTTGACGTACCCTTAGGCTGAATTTCAATACTGTCCTCCACATTAGCTGCAATTGCTGATGCAGCACCTAAGATATCGAGAGAAGCAGAATTAGCCTCACGGTTCCATCTTTTCCCAGAAGAAGCAACAAGGTACCTATTTGCAGAACAAACTTTCGCTTGTTTAGAATAATCTGGTTTCCTTCTTGTTCTCTCAAAACAATCTGATTTGTGATTCTTGTAATAGAACTCTATGCAATCAGCAGTTGTTTTGTGATCAAGAAAAGAAGCTATCTTCCTGAAGTCTTTCCCAAAGGTAGCAAGCTTTTCAATAAAAATTTCTCTCTCCTTAGATGTCCATGGATTGATCAGACCTCTTTCTTCCTCAACAGCGCAGGGATCTTCCACCAGACTATTCTTTGAAATGAACCTTGTCATCATCCTCTCCTTCTGATCTAAAATTAAAGCAGGCATCCTTAATGTGTTCCTGTAGACCTTTGCCCCAAGTTCTGAGAGTAGCCTGCTTGCGAAGTTCAATATTTCTGATGAGGGCACCAGACTTAAGTTTCCAACTGCATTGGTAAAAAAAACATTTTTTTTCAAATCAGTATTGCAAGGACGACGACATGAAGGCAAATGAAGACACTAGGAAAAAGATGAACCGCACATGTATACAGACTTAAAGTGCAGATATCAAGAAAGTAGCAACTAGGGTATCCGAGCCAGTGTATATGGGATCTCTCAAATTGTGTTATCGTCGGGATTAAAACTTGGGTTCTTCAGGCTGTTACTTCTATGCATGCTGTCACTTCTACACCCCAACCAGCCAGCCAGCCCCCGTCATCCCTTGGGAGCACTATTGAAGGTGCTAGTTTAATTCGTCCACCGTCATTGAAGAAGTACCCTTGTTTAGCTTATATTAGACATAACATAAAGTAGGATATTTCTGATTTAAGAGAAGGTAAAATAAATTCAAATCAAAGGAAGTTGTGCCCAAAACCATCCAACTTGGATACCATATATTAGTCATGCAGCAGTAAGCAAAACTGAGACAGAACCCAATAAGCTGTCGTAAAGCAAACAGGCATAATGGCCGACCTAAAATAACAAAACAAGACTCAAAATTGGGAGCACGAGGCTGAAGTTTATTTTATTTTTGTGTGTTTGGGGGTGGGGGGGGGTTTACACTTTTACCTTAGGTATTAGATATTCCTATGCCAAGTACTTTTCACTTTTATTCTGTATATTGTTTGCTTGAGATGAATTAAATGGGGAAACCATGGTCCTTGGCAGACTCATATTAGCCAATCAACTTGTTTGGGATTGAGACACTGTAGTTGTTTGTAATAGAGTTCAATGAGCCAATTGAAAAGCAAATTGTTATAATTACCGAACTAGAATAACAAACCAAGTTCTCATAAAACAAAAAAGGAAATCCAAGGCAGAACTTCCCTCTCAGTAGATAGGGCTTACAGCAAAAGTTAACCTACAACAAGAACCACATTTAGTGTAAAACAGCCCTTACGTAATTCTGAATTTTTAAGAATGTCAGAACAGCAAGAATTAAATTTGATGCATCTAAAAACTTCAAACTGAACCGTAATTCTTGCTACGATAGCAGTACACTCACTTCAGATAGCTTTACATCTGCATCTAGGGACTGTAACATACTGAAATTATTGCCAGATGACATTTGACCCCTTTTCTGTAAGCTTAATAGTAAATCACATATACAAATAAATCATCATAGCAACAATATTTCATTAAGATGAAATTCCCGGTCCCTGCAGATTCCTCTCTCCCAAACCCTCCCCAAGAAGATTGAAGCCTTGAGGGTTAAACATGATCATCGACTTCACAATAAACCAGTAAACAACACTGTACAAGAAACTATTAAACATTTTATTGGGGAGATCAGACCTCCAAAATGTAAAGAGAGGAGAAAGCATTAAAGATCAAACTTCCACATTTTCCAATTGAACAAATAAATACCTTCCAAATCAAATAAAAAATTGTATTAAATGTTGATCAGAAATTCCGTATAAAATGTCAACAATTGGCATATGCACGGAATATGGGAGACTGAAAATTGAAGCAGAAACTAAATCTAGATTTTAAAAATAGAGTTCAACTCAAGAGAAACAATGCCATAACATTTTGACCAAAAAAAGGGACCACATACACCCGACCCACCCATAAAAAAAAAAAAAAACTGGTTAATATGAGCCTACGCTATGAACAACAAATTGAGTTCACTTCAGTCCAAATCAGCAAAACCAGATATACAGCTTAAATTTGATTCGCCTAATTACTCCTTAACTTAGATCACAATATTGAATAATGTACCCAAACCTTTAACAAAGGTAGCACAAACACAAAATTCCACTCAAAGGATAGTGAAACCAACTTGAGGATAGTGCTGCCACTAAACAATACACACTCCGAACATAGCAACTAAGCTAATTGCGGGCTATATTAAGAGAGGGAAAAAGAGCACGAGGGTAAATGGTACAGAGAAATTAAAAGAAACAACTTACCAGTGGTAGAAAATCGTGAACGAACTGTAGCACGGTGTTTTTGATGTCCTATCTGCACAGGGCGCAGGCTCAAGTCAAACTTCTTCTGAGACTTTGCACGAAACCTCCTTACAGAAAGCATGCGAATATCTTCCTTCCAAAGGTGCTGATGTACCCTAAACTTTAAGGCAATTATCTTTTCTTTGAACTGTTGAAACTGCTTTCTCTTAGCAAATCTTTCTTCAACCGCATGATCGATTTGCAACAAAGAGACTCTGACAGTTCTTGAAAAATCAAAACTGCATTTGCTGGCAGGCAGTAGGTTCTTAAATACTTCAAATGCTCTCCGTGCAGAATCTTTGTTGGCAGCTAATATCAAATTATATAAAGCATCTTCTCCACCATTCAAAATGCCATTGGAAGCAGAATAAGAATAACCGGCAGTTGGCTGGGAGCGCTCCCAGCAAACAAGTGTGTCCCTTGCTTTTTCCTCGTTAAAGCTGCACAGTTTTACATCTGAACTTCTAGATTTAGCGCTCTCCTCCGTGAAACTGCACATATTGACATTCAATCTTCTAGACTTGCTGTCATCTGAAATAAATATTCCACCATGTTTCAAGGCATCAACAGGTGCCACATCTTTCTCTGAGGGCAATTCAACAAACTTTGAAGTTGCACTACCAGGGCTATCAATGTCCTCAACTTTTACCTCGGTCTGCTCATTTTCATGTATATTAGCCCCTTCCTCTCCAACCAAATCGTCAGGTATATCAACTACCAAAGGAGCAGGTCCAGAAGCTATATTAGAAGTAGCGCCTTGATCTTCATGAGAATTTGCATTGCAATCTTTTGGTGGAGAACAGGAAGCAGATGGAACAAGCTGGGTATTTTTAGGTCCAGAGATCAATGTCTTCAGTTCATTCTCAAGTGAATCAATCTCCGCTTCAGTTTTTTCTAGGGCCTTAGTAATATCACTCTTCCACACTAGCAACTTGTTCACTGCAGTTGATCTCATAAAACCAGAGTCCACAGAACTTGGGTCCTCTGATTGTAGCAGTTTATTGATTGAAGAGTTCAAATTGGAAATCTGAGCAAGATCCCAATTCTCTAAGTTAAAACCTGATCCCTCAGAGTAATATTGGGAGACAACGTTGGGTGAGCCACATAAATTACCAACATCCTGATCAATGTTTGTTGCCTTGACTAGTTGTTTATCCTCAAGACCTGTTATTATCATATCATGGGCAAAAATTGTGAATTAGATGCTAATTCTCTGAACCAACCACAAACAAATTGTGAATGATTTTTCTCTTCTTAATCTCTTATACCTAAAACAGTTAAATTGCCTTGCTATCTGGGTGTTCAACTGCAAACTTATAATTTGAGATCAACCCACTTAAAAAAGAAAAGGCAGAAAAGCGAGAAATAAAAAGCACAGCTATGACTATGGACATGATGAACACATGGAATTTCTTTACTCAATGCATGGAAGGAGATCCCTAGGATTCTGCTACAAAACCATGCTACAAATAAGAAAATAGATAATCAAATGCATGTCTTGGTCCTTTGACAAACCAACAGATGGGAGTTCATTGAAGTACTACGCGAAAGCTCCACAAAGAGAGCATAAAAACTTACAAGACAGGCATATGCAGCAGTGAAGATACAAAATATATGCTCCCACACCAAAAAAGGGAACCACTTCATGTACTGGGTCAGCAAAGACGCCAAAACGAACAGAAAGAGCTTAAGAGTGTCACTCGCTAGATACTGGAATTGGTTGAATAAGAGCATGTCAAGTAAAATAAATACACCATTTCAGTTACTGGCGAACTTTGTGAAACTTGTTATTTACTGTATCCTAAAGGTAAAGGCTGTGTGTTACATGTTACACCTGCAAATGCTGAAGGTCGGCGATTTTGAATCAAATAGAAAACCCATGATCTTCTCCCAATAATTAAAATTTGAAAATAGGGCTATTAGACTTATATTGAACTACATAAGCATTTTCCGTAACTTAACTTTTGTAGCATTCATATTAAGTCCCAAAATATTGTCGCAGTTGCTAGAATAAGGACATACAGACCTGCCTTAAAAAAAACTACTTAGATCCTGTATTTAACAGCACTCTTCCCTTTTTTTCCTGGGTAAGGCATATTTCCCCGTGTTCTTTTCTCAGACACTTATCTGTTCATTTTGCATTCTTTTTATTCTTTGGTAATTTTCCACTCCATAAAAAATAAGAGTTATGCTCAGTCCACACAATATACACCTATTTCACAACATTAAAATAAGGAATTGCTTGAGAATAATACCTGGTGAAGAACTACAAGCAACCGACGAAGGAGTTGCAGGAGATTGACAATCTGGGAAAACAGCAACTCTTGGGCTTCTATCTGCCTGGTTCAAGAGCTGAGAATGACTAGGTTCTACACTATCACCAGAGATAGAAGTTCCCACCTTAACAGCATTATCCTCAGGACCTTCAACTTTCTTCTTCTCGTACTTGGCCAGTCCTTCTCCCCAACCCAGGCGCGGCTTCTTCCTGGAAGTTGTCTCTTCAGAAGGGGCAGCAGAAGTTACACAGGCAGTTGCATCCCCTGTAAGAGATTGAACGGCTTTTGAGTTTCCAAGCCGCAACTCAGGCTTTGTCTCATTAGAATCCACTCCCATGCTACCAGAATGACTTAATGATCCCCTTGATGATAAACTTCCAGACCGAGTCCATTTGAGTGGTCTCCATTCAATTGACCCCAGCGAGGTCTCTCTCTCAAATCTTTGCCCCGTGCTTGCTGTTGCATTAGCAGTAGCACTCTTATTGTGCTGGTCTCTAGAGTGAGACTGATCACATGTATTAACATGTTCAGAGTGAGGCTCCATAACATCCAATGACCTCTGATTATTTGTAGCATCATTTTGTCTTACAGAACCAGAACCACTGGGGGATGCAGCTTCCCAAGAGTGAGCACCACCACCACCTCTCCAATCCCTCTGACCAAAGGACCTATTTTCCCTGCTGCTGCTGCTATTCCTTCCATACTTGCCAGCATCACCACGAGACTGCCGACAGCTCTCATCTTCAACAATCTTTTCGTTCGAACGAGAAGTCATGAAACCATGTCCGAGTTCTTCAGGATACATTTGCCAACTGCCCTGCTTACCATGACCTTGAGCAGCAAAGAGATGACAAAAAAAATCAACAGATAGAAATTAAAAAACAAAAAGGATTCCACATGAGCTTTAAAGCATAGATCTATAGACATATAAAGAGAAAAATCAACCCCAAAGAAAGTAGGTGAATTTGTAGATCCAAAACCCTAGATTTATTTAGGGGGAGGAGGACTAGACTCACCAGGAGGAGGGGCTCTAGAGCGAAAATCAGGAAGCCAACGAGAAGAAGTATAGTGGTGGTGCGATGCAGGCTCCCTCCACCGTGGCAACACTTCTGACCGATCGTGCCTCCTCTCCTTGAAGAAGTCCTTCCGATCCCAAGGCAATGGCTCTGGCGGCATCAATTCGTTCCTCTCTTTTTCTCTTTATTTGCATCACACACATAAAATCAACAATTTCCACCAAAATCAAACCAAACCAGAAAGAACAAAACCAAAAACTCAAAAATAATAAAAAATTCTTAAACAACCCAATCGAATTAAGATCCTAAAATTAACCCACACCCCGCCCGCAGCACAACCAGAAAACTAGGGTTAGGGTTTCCAAAATAAAAATTGAAAAATTGTTTCTTCTTTTTTATTCTTGCCGTCTTCTTGCGGTGATTCTTCAATGAAGAATTATAAAAGATATATACACATATATGTGTATAGAGAGGGGGGGGAGCGAGTGTTTTGTGTTGTTGATAAGGGACAAAAGAAAAAGAAGCAACCGAGAGAAAGAGAAAAGAGGGAAACAAGAAAAGGATTTTTTATTTTATTTCTATTTTTTCTCTTTTACTTTTTTGTTTTTTGATTTTGATTTTTGACGAGATAAGAGAGAGAGCGGAACGTATGCGGACCTCAACCCATTTATTATGCCCCAATTCATTCAACTTTTGCATCCGCTGAAATTTATTGCACTAGTATTTTTATTTTTATTTCCATCTTTACTTTATTTTCATTGCTAGTAGAGTTCACTTCGTTTTTCATTTTCCTACTAGATACCGTGTGACTCTGTCCGTATAAGGTACGAGCATTTTGGCAACACTAATAAATTAAAGAGATTTAGTTTTGAGAAAAATTATTTTATAATTATTTTACTTATTTAATATAAGAGTAAAAAAAGAAATATAGTATAATAAATCAATGTTAATATAATATATATATTCAGTGTGGAATAAAATTGAGCTTGTTAGATTGGTCTAATCAGTATAAAAGTAATTATATAAGTGGATAAAAATTTAGTTAGGTTGTTTCAACTACAGTTGACGGTATGTTTTTCATTTGGACATACCAGAAAAAGTACATGATGCACGCCTCATTTGAAAGTTTCAGATATATAAGTTGAGGAGATATACGTCGATTTTGAAATATTTATTGCATCATAAAATTATCAAAATATTCTTGGTAGTCATTTAATAAGAAACAAAAAGATATTTATAAAAAATTACTACCATGCATAATTCAATTACAAAGATTAAATAAAAATATTATTATAATAATAATGAGGACAAAACTAATAAATATAAAAAAAAAAAATCAAAATACATGTGTAACCATTTTATTTCATCATAAAAATAAAGAAAAAACTAATAAATATAAGAAAAAAATAATATGAATGTGTAATCATTTTATTGTATCAAAAATTTACCGAAATACCCTTGGGTATAAAAAACAAGCAATTTAATAAGAAACCAAAAAATATTTATAAAAATTACTATCATGTATAATTCAATTACAACGGTCAAAATAAAAATATTATTAAAATAATACACGGAGACAAAACTAATAAATATAAGAAAAAATAATATTCATGAGTAATCATTTTATTGCATCATAAAAATGAGGACCAAATAAATAAATATAAAGAAAAAAGCAATATGCATGTGTAGCCTTTTATTACACCATAAAATTATCGAAATACGATTGGTAACCATTTAATAAGGAGCAAAAAGATATTTATACAAAAATAGTACCATGAATAATTGAATTATAAAGGTCTAAATAAAAATATTACTAAAATAATACATGAGGACAAAACTAATAAATATATATAAAAAAAAAAAACAACAGGCCTATTGGTAGTCATTTAATAAGAAACAAAAAGATATTTATACAAAAATAGTACCATGTATAATTAAATTACAAAGGTCAAAATAAAAATATTACTAAAATAATACACGAGGACAAAAGTAACAAATATAAGAAAAATCAATAGGCATTTGCAACTATTTTATTGCACCATAAAAATGAGGACAAAACTAATAAATATAAGAAAAAAATAATATGCATGTGTAACTATTTTATTGCGTCATAAAATTATTGAAATACCCATGATAGTCATTTAATAAGGAACAAAAAGATATTTATAAAAAAAAAGTATCATGTATAATTCAATTACAAAGGTCTAAATAAAAATATTATTAAAATAATATACGAAGACAAAACAAATAAGTATAAGAAAAAAGCAATATGCACGTGTAATCATAAATATTATTAAAATAATATATGAAGACAAAACAAATAAGTATAAGGAAAAAGCAATATGCATGTGTAACCATTTTATTGCACAATAAAAATAAGGACCAAGCTAATAAGTATATAAAAAAAAAACATATGCATGTGTAACCATTTTATTTATTACTATATATTTGTAAATGTTGAGATGACTAAAATTACCCAACTACCTTTATAGTCACCCAAACCTTCACTTATATATAGTAGTAAAGTAAAATAATAGTAGTAATAATAATAATAATAATTACTCTTATATATAAATGAAGAATGAGTGTATTACTATTTTGTCTTTTTATGTTGTACACCAATCCTTCATTAATAAGTAATTAAATATTATTATTATTATATTTATTTTGCTATTACTATTAATGCCACTACTATTATTATTATTACTTTACTTTACTTTACTTTATTACTACGTATTTTTTACTATTATTATTATTATTATTATTATTATTATTATTATTATTATAATAATAATAATAATAATAATAATAATAATATATAGTCACTTATAAATAAAGATAAAATAGTAGTACACCCATTCTTCATTTATCAAATTAAGAAAGATATTTCTCCCACACAAATTTCTAAAGGAAAAGAAAAAATTTTCGAAGAAAGTGAATCAGATGATATTCAAAATTTTCTTGATTTAAAAAATGATTATTTTTTTGGAATGATTCAAATTGTTACTGCTCATAAATGGTATATTAAATGTACTATTTTGATTGATAATCATTTTTCAGTAACTAATATTGTTATGATTGATAGTGGAGCTGGTGTTAGCTGCATTCAGGAAGGATTAGTTCCTGCAAAATATTTTCATAAAATCACTCGTGTAGTTAAATCTGTATCTGAACATGCTCTTGATATAGAGTATAAATTGCCAAGCACTCACATTTGCCAGAATAAAGTATGCATACAGCATTTCTTCTTTAATTGCCAAGCACTCACATTTGCCAGAATAAAGTATGCATACAGCATTCCTTCTTTTTGGTAAAAAATCAGCCTCCAATTATGCTTGGAACTCCTTTTATAAATGCTAATTATCCTTATACTCATATTGATGCAAAAAGATTTACGGCTATTTACAAGAATAGGGAGATATCCTATTCTTTCGTTACAAATTTCGTAACCAGAGATATTAATGCTTTAATTGATATGAAGCAAAAACATCTTATTTTTTTACAGCTTGAATTGCTTAGCATGAATATTTGTGATACTATGAAGTCTGCTAAGATATAAGAAAAAACTAAATTAATTTCTGAACAAATGGGTGTTGATATTTGTGTCGACCACCCTAGTGTTTTTTGAAATCGCAAAGAGCATATTGTTACTCTTCCATATGAAAAAATTTCTCTGAGAATAATATCCCAACAAAATCACGACCTTGTAAGATGAATGTTGAATTAGTAGAATTCTGCAAAAAGAGATTGATAATCTGTTATAAAAATGTTTGATAAAGCCTTCCAAATCTTTGTGGTCTTGTACTGCCTTTTATGTTAATAACGCAGCAAAAAAAGAATGTGGTGTTCCCAGGTTGGTAATAAATTACAAACCTTTGAACAAATATTTAAAATAGATTAGGTATCCCATCCTAAATAAAAAAAAATTGTTATCCCGTTTATATGATGTCAATGTATTTTCAAAATTTGATTTAAAATCTGGATATTGACATATTCAAATTTTTAAAGAGCATACTTATAGAACTGCTTTTAATATACCTTTTGGGCAATATGAATGAAATGTTATGCCATTTGGCTTGAAAAATGCTCCTTCTGAATTTTAGAAGATAATGCATGATATATTTAATCCTTATGTGGATTTCATCATCGTCTATATTGATGACATTCTTATGTTTTCTAAAACATTTGAACTGCATATCAAGAATCTTGATATTTTCAAAAAAATTATAATACAGAATAATTTAATGATATCTAAGCCAAAAATGAGTTTATTCCAAACAAATATTAGATTCTTAGGACATAATATATGTCAAGGGAAGATTACTCCTATTCAAAGATCTCTTAATTTTGCTTCTAAATTTCCTAATGTTATAACTGACAGGACTCAATTGCAAAGATTCTAGGGAAGCTTGAATTATATTTTCCTTTTTTATGAGAATTTATCTCGTGATTTAGCCTCATTATATGATAGGCTGAAAAAAGACTATAAAGGAGCATGGACGGATATTCATACAAATTTTGTTAAACAAATTAAACAGAAGGTTAAAACCTTACCCTGTGTAACTTTAGCCAATCACGCCTGGCAAAAAATAATTGAGACGGATGCGTCTAAAATTGGTTATGGTGAAATATTAATAAGATATATTTATTAGTATATTTTTATATATTAAGTATTTTAAATAAATATGAATAAATATATCCTATTCTCGCATATTTTCTAACAAATCTTGCAGGAGGAATAGATTACGAAAAAAAAGAAAGAAAGAAGAAAGATACATCTGCTACAAATTCATCAAAGACTACGGAAGGACAAGAAATATAAAATAATGAAATTATCATCAAGGTCTTTGAATTTCTCATCAAGATATCATGATAATAATCATGTCAAAATCTCACCAAGATTGGATGATAAATTTGCATGCAAATTTCTGCTCAAGATCTCATGATATATTGCTAGAGTATTGGAAATTCTCACCAAAGCCTCCATAGAAATATTTCTATAAATAGGAAAGGTTCTTTCATTGTAAAAAAAAAAAAACCATTAGCAAGATTCATTAGTCTTGTTTTCCTTCTTTTCTTTTTCCTTAGTAGGATAATATTTTCGTAGTAGTTTTATCTTTTCTTCCTAATGGAGTCATCTCTTTTGGTTGGGATAGTTGATGAATCTCGATATATATATATATATATATATATATATATATATATATATATATATTTATTTATAATACTATCTTGGTTTAATGCATGCTTCGCCTGAAAGTTTCACTTACATCTTCATATTGTGCCGAAATAATAACTTTATCTAATTATTGTTTTCACATCTATCTAATTTATCTCTAAGTTAATTTTATATTGATTTTGTAATTCTCACGGAGAAAAATTAATATATGATAACCAATGAATAAAATAGTAGATGGAGAATAATATTTAGTTATTTATTATTTCAAATCTTTAATTTTGCTCTTTTTAATCCTAATTCTTGCGGAGGGATTAACTCAAGCAAGTTTATTGATTTAATGAATCTCTATCTTATTTCTTTTAGTCCTAATTCTCACGGAGGGATTAACTCATATAAGTTTATTGATCTAAGAAGTCTTTATGTTATTTCTTTCAGTTTTAATTCTCACGGAGGAATTGATTCAAATAAGTTTATTGATTTAAAGACTAATCACAAGAGGTCTTTACACCTTTTTAGTACAATTTAGGCAAGAAAATATTTTGATTCAATTGTCACTAGTCTTAAATTGTTTAATTGACATAACCTCACGGAGTGTTAATTAATTAGTTATTTCCTAGTGAACTAAATATAATTATATTAGAAATAAGCAATTATTCTTTAGATAAAATATATGTGTAAATTGAGATTCTATTAAGAAAAACATTATCAAGTGAATTCAACGATTTCCAACTCCTTTTAATTATAAATTCTTAGAAAGTAATTTATTTAAGTTTTAGTAATCTATATAATTTCAATTTTACCTCTCATCATTTTGATTCTCTCAAATAGTAATAAAGATAATACAAATTTGTAGCATAGGTGGTTCCAATATCTGTGGAACAATATCTTAAATTATAGTAGAATTTGACAGAGTACGAGCAAGAAAATCCTATACATATTGGCCTCGTCAAATTTTTGGCGTTGTTGCCGGGGATTGGTAAATATCAACTTCAAATTATTTGTCTTATTACTACTTTGAGTTTTTTCTTTCTTACTATATCTTTGAGTATTTTGTATTCTAATACTTGACAAGTTACAGGAAATAAGACTTGAACATATTATATTATATTATATTATTATTTTTATATTTTTTTTCAAGTATTCTGATTTGTAGCACTTAATTAGTGCCAGAAAACAGGAAAAAAAAAAAACAAATTCACTTTATGCACTTCAATTAATATGAATTTCAACCAACCAAGTGAAAGTATTATTGAGTTGCTAGAAAAATATTGTCAAAAGACTCTCACCTGTGGCTATTGTGGTGGCGATCACCAAAGGTTTGAATGTCAAACAAGTAATACATTCTTCTATACGGATTATGAAAGAATAATTGATCTTGAAGGATCAGTTGATAAAATTAGCGAAAATTATATTACTTGTGAATATTGTGGAGGAAGTCACTTTGGTCATGAATGTCAAACAGGTATTTCAGATTTATTTGATTCTTCTCATGAACAATCTTATGTTGTTTCTAGTTCTTTCAGGTACATTGATTCTAGTGAATATGATTGCAATCCGGAACGCAATCAATATTCACAAGAAAATCAAAATATTAAAAGTGAACCACTCCAAGAGGAGAGTGTGAACTTGAAGAAAACTATGCTTACTTTCATGAAAATATAGATGAAAAGTATGCACAAAATCATCAAGTCATTACTAATCTGACAGTACAATTAAATGAACCAATAAGTATGGCAACCTCCTATAATGAAGGTGAACTTCCAAATAAAACTACGTCCTGTGAGGATGGAACAATTGATAGAATAAAACATCCTTGTGAAGAAGAATCTTCTGCTCATGATGAAAAGACTAATCTAGTGAAACAGGTTGACAATAAAAATTTGGATGAATTCAACTCAATAAGTAATGAATACATGTCTAGTTTTTATTATCCACATAAATTGAATAATTTTGAAGTAATTGAGAATGAAGAGGTCACAGGTACAGAAGCAATATTATTTGACCATTGTTCTTTATTTTCTTTTCATCATTATGATTTTGTAAATTTTGTTATTGGAGATTTTCAAAAAAGTGCATGGAATGATCTTTGTGAAAAAAATAAAATGAAGTTAAAAATTATTGTACATAGTTATTTGCCCACTCAAAACCGGTCTAACAAAAAATAGGTGGTGCGAAAAAAGAAAATACATTGTGATGGTTTTAGCCAAGTGAGATTCAAGAGAAACCTCAAGAATCGAAAATAAAATTTTGATTCAGAATTGGGGGTGGAGTTCACAAGCTCCCGCAAAAAAAAATCTCTATATATAATTATATTTCAGTATATTTTATATTTATATATATGAATAATTTCTTTTTTAGAGCATAACTCCTTTTATATACTTTCATGGATTTCTTTGTTCAGTTCTTTGCCATTATCGTACTATTTTGAACTGAACACTTTTTATGATATTTAAAAATAAATCAGTCGACTAAAATTGATTTTATTAGAATGAGATTTTGAAAAATAAATTTCATTTAGTATCATTCATGAGTTATATGAATACCTTTTTAAATTCATATTTGTTTATTGATGATTGAAATTATTATATTTACTAATTTCAAGTGTATTATGTTGTCAGGTTATATTGCTCAGTTCTCATGCTTATTCGAAAATCTAGAACTTGCCTTGATTGTGATTCAAGGCGAAATACTAGATAGATTTTTGTTGGAAAATGAAAGTAGGCCTCTCTTGTTAAGTCATGACCAAAATCAACCTACCTAAATTATGTTTATCCTTAGTCAACCCTTTGAGCCTAAACGAATTATTTCTCATTTTGTTGATAAGTCAAATTTCAACACGAGGCTAATTTGTTATCAACCTATTTGTTCACTCTTCTCGTTTCTTCCTCAATGAAAATATTTAATCCAAGACTAATGTGGGGAGTTGTTATTGAAAAGAAACAAATGATGATTTCTATTGAGCTTATTGATATTTTAATAATGTTATAAAAAAGGGGTTACAAAGAGAATTTTTGACAGAGACGTTTTGAAAAATAAATAAAAAAAGAAAAAAGGGATGAAAAGTTAAAAACAAAAAAGACAAAAAACAGAGGTTGATTTGTATAAAAAAAAAGAGCAATGATGTTTAAATGTTAAAGTATTGTGACACTTATGAGGGATTTGAGTCACTTTTATCCATATGCATCCTATCCATTCCTAAACCCACATTATAACCCTATAAAAGTCCTACATGATCTCAACTCAAAAACTCCTATATTAGTGGAGAACCACATGATAGGCAAGCTTATGGTAATTTCAAGTAACTTAAGTACTTCTTTGTTGAGAGTCAGAGAATTCTCTAACTATGCCTTCTTTTGATTTTTATTAATCTATTGTGTGATTGATGGGCATCTCTCTTCATTTGGTGAGACACACTTGGAATAGAAAATATTGTAATTTTGATTCTTAATAGGTGAATATGAGCGCGTTTAAAGTTATTTGAACTCATAATGAAATCTTAGTGGAATTTTATTTGTCAAAATTTTCATAATTATACTTAAAAATTTTGCCGCTATTTTATTTTGTGTCCTTTGCTTGAGATCGAGCAAATATTCAAGTGTGGGGGTATTTGATGAGATATATTTATTAGTATATTTTTATATATCAAGTATTTTAAATAAATATGAATAAATATATCCTATTCTCGCATATTTTCTAACAAATCTTGCAGGACGAATAAATTATGAAAAAGAAAGAAAGAAGAAAGATACATCTACTACAAATTCATCAAAGACTACGAAAGGACAAGAAATATAAAATAATAAAATTAGCATCAAGGTCTTTGAATTCTCATCAAGATATCATGATAATATTCATGTCAAAATCTCATCAAGATTGGATGATAAATTTGCATGCAAATTTCTCCTCAAGATCTCATGATATATTGATATAGTATTGAAAATTCTCACCAAAGCCTCCATAGAAATATTTCTATAAATAGGAAAGGTTCTTTCATTGTAAAAAATAAAAAACCACTAGTAAGATTCATTAGTCTTGTTTTCCTTCTTTTCTTTTTCTTTAGTAGGATAATATTTCCTTAGTAGTTTTATCCTTTCTCCCTAATGAAGTAATTTCTTTTGGTTGGGATAGTTGATGAATCTCGATATATATATATTTATAATACTCTATTGGTTTAATGCATGCTTCGCCTGCAAGTTTCACTTACATCTTCAGATTGTGCTGAAATAATAACTTTATCTAATTATTGTTTTCACATCTATCTATTTTATCTTTAAGTTAATTTTATATTGATTTTGTAATTATCACAAAGCAAAATTAATATATAATAACTAATGAATAAAATAGTAGATGGAGAATAATATTTAGTTATTTATTATTTCAAATCTTTAATTTTGCTTCTTTTAGTCCTAATTCTCGCGGAGGGATTAACTCAAGCAAGTTTATTGATTTAATGATCTCTATCTTATTTCTTTTAGTCCTAATTCTCACGGAGGGATTAACTCAAATAAGTTTATTGATCTAAGGGTTCTTTATGTTATTTCTTTCAGTTCTAATTCTCACGGAGGGATTGATTCAAATAAGTTTATTGATTTAAAGACTAATCGCAAGAGGTCTTTACACCTTTTTAGTACAATTCAGGCAAGAAAATATTTTGATTCGATTGTCACTAGTCTTAAATTATTTAATTGACATAACCTCATGGATTGTTAATTAATTATTTATTTCTTAGTGAACTAGATATAATTGTATTAGAAATAAGCAATTATTCTCTAGATAAAATATATGTGTAAATTGAGATTCTATTAAAAAACATTATCAGGTGAATTCAACGATTCCCAACTCCTTTTAATTATAAATTCTTAGAAAGTAATTTATTTAAGTTATAGTAATACATATAATTCCAATTTTACCTCTCACCATTTTGATTCTCTCAAATAGTAATAAAGATAATATAAATTTGTAGCCTAGGTGGTTCCAATCTCTGTGGGACGATATCTTAAATTTTGCTAGAATTTAACAGAGTACGAGCAAGAAAATCCTATACATATTAGCCTC
Source organism: Capsicum annuum (assembly GCF_002878395.1). Classification (NCBI taxonomy): domain Eukaryota; kingdom Viridiplantae; phylum Streptophyta; class Magnoliopsida; order Solanales; family Solanaceae; genus Capsicum; species Capsicum annuum. The sequence goes on from NC_061122.1 coordinate 79,210,371, forward strand.
GTCAAATATTGAAACAAGTTAATCCTCATAATAAAACTGAATACTTGATGAGATTTCATTCAGGTAAATGGACTGATAGTCAAAAAAAATATGCTACGGTAGCTCATGAAATGCTAACCATTGTTAAATGTGTTTTAAAATTTCAGGATGACCTTTATGATCAAAAGTTTTTGATAAAAACTGATGCTTAATCTGTGAAGTATGTGTTTGATAAAGATTTTAAACATGATGCTTCAAAGTTAATATTTGCAAGGCGGCAAGCCCAGTTAGCCCCTTTTGATTTTGAGATTCAGTATAAAAAAGGAATTGATAATTCCCTCCCTGATTTTCTATCTAAGGAATATCTTAGTTAAATGAATTTTTATACATTATTTCTTACTGAAAAAACTTTGATTACTATATTAAAGGTAATTTCGTTATACAGAGACATTCAAAATCTCATAATTGATAAAATCATTCATAATATGGTTGAAGAAGATTTTTTAGTCTTCAATTATGAAGAGATCAGAGATATTGACTGGTATGATCTGGAAATATCTAATTAATTATCCTCTTTGCAGTATGGCTATTGATCCACCATGGCAGAGAGCCAGAGGAAAAGGACAATTAATTAAATATTTCCAGATCATACCAATCAATATCTCTGATCAGAGATATTAACTAGTATGATTTGAAAATATCTGATTAGTTGTTCTCTTTGCAGTATGGCTATCTGCCGTGGTGGATCAGTAGCCATACTGCAAAGAGGATAATTAATCAGATATTTTCAGATCATACCTAAATTGTTACTGCTCATAAATGGTATATTAAATGTACTATTTTGATTGATAATCATTTTTCAGTAACTAACATTGCTATGGTTGATAGTGGAGCTGATGTTAGCTGTATTCAGGAAGAATTACCTTGTTTCAATATTCCACCATAACCAATATTAGACGCATCCATCTCAATTAGTTTTTGCCAGGCGAGATTGGCTAAAAATAATTGAGACGGATGCGTCTAATATTAGTTATGGTGGAATATTGAAACAAGTTAATCCCCATAATAAAAATGAATACTTGATAATATTTCATTCAGGTAAATTGACTGATAGTTAGAAAAAATATGCTACGGTAGCTCATGAAATGCTAACCATTGTTAAATGTGTTTTAAAATTTCAGGATGACCTTTATGATCAAAAGTTTTTTATAAAAGCTGATGCTCAATCTGTGAAGAATATGTTTGATAAAGATTTCAAACATGATGCTTCAAAACTAATATTTGCAAGGTGACAAACCCAATTAGCCCCTTTTGATTTTGAGATTCAATATAAAAAGGAATTGATAATTCCCTCCTTGATTTTTTATCTAGGGAATATCTCAATTAAAATGAATTTTTATACATTATTTCTTACTGAAAAAACTTTGATTACTATATTAAAGGTAATTCCGTTATACAGAGACATTCAAAATCTCATAATTGATAAAATCATCCATGCTATGGTTGAAGAAGAATTTTCAGTCTTCAATTATGAAGAGATCAGAGATATTGACTGGTATGATCTGAAAATATCTGATTAATTGTCCTCTTTGCAGTAAGGCTACTGATCCACCATGGCAGATAGACAGAGGAAAATGATAGGGTAGATCAAAAGGAAGATCAGTCTCTGACGGAAGGGGAAGATCATCCCCAATAAGTAGATCATATTCAGGATCGTCATACGGATTCTCCCCTAATTCCCTAGTTATACAAATGGGAAATAGGAGTTTGATAAACTCTAAGGTGACACATAAAGGTGAATCTTCATCATTAACACAGTCGATTCATCTAGATAATATTCCAGAAGACAGTCCGTTATATGACCAATTACAAGCTTATCTGGCAGCTCAAAAAAGTGATATATTTGTTTCGATTGCGAAAGAAAAGGATAATGTTGATATCAAGTCCTATGATCAAATTGAAAACAAAGAAATGATATTTATTATAAAAAATTCTGAGATTCAGAGGCAAAATAAACCGTTGAAGATACTCCACAAAATTTGATAGACAATATATATTTTCCGGGCGAGTCATACAAAACTCGTATTTATTATGAGACTATTCTCGTTTCCACAGGTAGTGCAGAATTCGAGCACTTTTCTGGATATAACTCAGAAGAGAATGTTTATAACTTCTCAAAAATTGTTATTAAAAAGATTATATCTGTCGAAGATTGAAGGATAACCACAATGACGGAAAAACAGATTTTGCTTAAAGGTTCCAAGATAAATTTCACTTATTGGGATTACATTCAAGCTTTCACTAAAGCTCTTTATTATAATAATGACAAACATAAGCATACTTGGTTTATAAAGGTATGCGCAAAAATATTTACAGAACTTATCCCTAACTGGTTCATAAATTAGTGGGCTTATCATGGTCCAACCGTCCAGATATTGCTTGATCCATTCCACAAGTTATACAAAGAATGAACCAAAGTATCCCCACATTTGAATTAATTATATCATGCAGATCATAACTGTAATTTAGAAAAGATTGACCAAATGTACTTCTTTATTGAATTTTCTATTCCCGGGATTCATAAATAGGCTCCGAAACTGGGATTCACTAAAGAACAAATCCCCTGTATATATAGGGTCTTTTATAATCATTTTTGGGATAAAATGATGCACAAGGATCCCAAAAGAACTCCTGGATACTATTAGAAAAACAATTTACAATTATTCTATAGCCCTTCGAAAGAATATTATCGGGGATAAATCATTAAAATATATTGCTAGAATGATCTTTGTCCATGATGGAGATAGGATCAAAATGATTGAAAAATATTTGGAAGAAGTTCGAAGAAATCTGATGAAAATAGTTGATAGCCATGATAAGTTAGATACTTCCATGAAAAACATAACCAGCGATAATATCACCGATGAAAAAGTTCAGGATTCTCAGCCTGCAGCCACAGATAAACCACTATCTGATGACGCCATAGCAAGAACTGAAGAATTCTTTAGACAATTAAAAGAAAAAAATAAAGTCTGATACACACAATATATTTACTGTGCAAGGGACCCGAATGTTGGACCCTTAGTCTTATTTTTACACAGTTGATCCACTGTACATAGGACCCAGATGTGAGACCCATAATACTATTTATAGATTCCTTTTCTTCCTATAATTAGGTGCCTTCATTTGTTAGTTTTCAATTTTTCTTTTTCATTTCTCTCTTTTACTTGAAGTACTCTTTCTTTTCTCTTGTAAATTTCTCTCTAAGTTTGAATAAAAACTTGTTGTTTAATATTACTCCAGCCTTGCATCCGGCCACAAAAGGTATTTACTAGTTCTTTTAATTTGTCTATATTTTACTCTTTCTCTCTCTCTGGCTATGACTATGTCTGGCTAAGTAATTTCATATCTATGCTGAAGATCTAACTTCTCCTGTATAGTAGCCATGAAAGATCTAGACTCTATCAAAATATAATGGAATTTCTGTATAGTTTATTGATTTGGTTATGAGATGATGGTACAGTCGAAGTTAGTACTGCTTCTGTTGGCTTTGTCTTAGTGACTATGTCTAGCAAGCCGTGACTTTTAAGCTTGTTAAAAGATGAGAAAAAAAGGGCATCTCTCATCACGGCTAGAATCGCTAGACACATAGACTTAACTCAAGTAGGTATTAAATCCTGTCAAGCCCTTTGCTCGGGTAAAAAGATTCAATATTCCATATAGTCAATAAGCTATATGAAATTCCTATATATTTCAATTGGTTTTTTGATATTAAATTATAGGTCTGGATAGCCGCGTGGATTACCGTCAGCCTTCAGATATAGGGCCGCATGGATTACCGCCAGCCTTCAGATCCTATAATCACACCGCCAGCCTTCAGATACAAGGCCGTGTGGATTACCGCTAGCCTTTAGATCCTATAATTTGGTATCAAAGCCTAGGAACTTTCGTGGTACTTATGTAATAGATTTGAAATTTTTAGCATAGATATGAATTTAATACTCATGAAAAATAGGAGATCTGAGTACTAAAAGTACTCGACTTGAAGAGGTAGATATGCCTCAAAATCTTGACTTGTTAAATAAATGGACTATTTCAAAGGTTGATATTAAAACATTTATGATTATGTTTGGCTTAATAAAGTTCTTTCTAAACAAATTATAAAGACGACTGAATAGTCGTTGGCATTAAACTCGTTAGAACAGATGATCCGTTTATTAAATAAATGAGATATTGATTTATATAAAAATTATTATAACTTTATGCATATTGGAATGGTTCAAATTGTTTTTAAACCATAAACTCTTAAAGGGTTACCAGAGACATTCTTAGCAGCTCTAATAGATGCTAGAAATTTGAATTTTAGACAGTCTTTAATGGGTTTGATTGAATCCACTGTGGCCTATGATCCAGTTTATATCAATACTCAGCTAAATTTTCAATTATCTTTGACTGATGCAGATATACTTGATGCTTTGACATTAAATGTAAAAATGCATGGTTATAATTATGTGCCTGGATCTGAACTTATTTGTCTGTCATACAGAATTTATTACAGGTTATTAACTACTTTAAATCCTCGATGTAGATTATACGCTACATCGGGTCAGACTATATTAGTCAAGACTAATTGTGCAAGGTCTAAGGTCACCACAAGGAGACCTATTAAATGGAGTGAGATTGATTTTCCCACTACTTAAACCTTAAATTTTGTTATATCTCCGAATTAAGTTACTGATGATTTAACTAATAGTGAATTATCGCATGTGACCCAAAATCCGGATGGTAGGATTTGTATTCAATTCGATAAAAGATCTACTGCTTATTACAAACATTCATTTTCCATGCCTAAATTATTGCCTGCTATGCACTATATTTCTCCTATAGAACCATCATATGGTCTAGCTAGAAGTCGTGCAGCTTCTTTGCATACAATTGACTCAGCTTCTATAAGATTTATGGAGAAAGTAAAAGTCAATCCTCGATCAAATATTTTTCAAGATAATGACAATATCTCTGATAGAGATATTCCTACTGCTTCTGAAATGAACTTTGATTCAAATGATATTTAATGATTCCACACCAAATTAATTTTAGTCCTGGCTCCCAAGCAAGAAATTATATTAAAAAGAATTTTTTGATAAAAAATGGAACCAGTTTAGAGCTTATTTTTTGAGACTTATAGTCCTGATGAGATGAATAATATTTCTAAAGAATTCTATGAAACGTGTGCATTGCATAATCAGATTATGTATTTTGTGCTTTGGTTTATAACCACATACTTTCCATTATATGTTAAGGTGCTTGAAAGATCATATCAAGATAATAGTGGTAACATTGTTAAAACTGTTTACCCTCCCCAAGCTCCTTTTAAATTGCCAAATAATACGGGTATTACTTTTTTCGCATTTTGAAAATTCATTGATAATGAAGTTGCAAAGGTAACTATTGCAGAAATTAATAATTTGATTTCTCAAAATAATTATTTGAGCTTATATATGAAAGTCTTAGGAGAACATATTTCTTCTCTTGATAAAAAGCTCGATGGGTTAATTGATTTGATAACAAAACTGAGTGTTAGTCCAAATTCTACTGATATTGCTTCTTCTTCCCAAAGTAAGACAGAAGATTTGATGACTAAAACCAGTATTCAAAGGCCCCTTGGTATTGAGGGATTTCAACTTAAATTGCCTTTGCATGATTTAGAATAGCTTTTTGATAAAAAGCTTTTTGGTTTAATTATTAGACCTATTGATTTGTCTAATGTTTTTGCTGATAACCTTGACTTCTCTCTTGATTTGAAAAATTAGACCAAATCAAAGCTTAATAAGCTTAGAGGAATGATTAAAAAATAGTCGGATAAAAATCCCAGATATGCTGATTTACCCCGCATACAAACTTTTTACTATCCGTGACCCACTTTTCAAGAGGATTTGATAGAGGAAAGAGTTTGAAATCAGACTAATAAGTATGATAGTGGAGACGATATTTATGAATAGAATCTTGTTGGTCTAATGAGAGGTAATTAACAATCCTCGTACATCGCATGATGATGTATTTAACGGTGTGTAAAGCCACTGGTAATACAAATAATGAAACAGATAAAGTTATCTGTAAATGACAGTTGCTGATTTTATTGGCCAACTTCGTGGCTGGTGGGATAATTTTTTGATTAATGATCAAAGAGAGTTAATTTTTAATGCTATAGCTATGACACTAGGGCTTGATAACCTAGGAAGAGCCCTAGTTGCAAATAGGGAAGATGTTGTTTATACACTTATTCTTATAATTTTAGAACATTTTAATGGTAGATATACTAATCAGTATGAAAGTATCCAAACTCTCTTAAATGGGCTTAGATGCAAGACCCTAGGAGAATTTAGGTGGTATAAAGACACCTTTTTAAGTCGGGTCATGGAATTACCCAAAAATCGGTATGAGCACTAAAGACTAAGTTTATAGATGGGCTTCCTCCACTTTTTCTGAAAGAGTACAAAAAACTCTTAGAGGTTCTTTTGGTGAAATTACTTGGGAAAATTACACATATGGGCATTTGATCTTAGCTTGTACGCAAGAAGGATTAAACTTATGTAATAAGTTAAAATTATCTAGACAACTTAAGCTTGATAAGCTTAACAGAAAATCTCAGATAGGAGATTTCTGTACCCAGTTTGGTATACTTGAACCAGCTTTCACTTTTAGGAAGAAAGGCCCTAGATATTCCAAAGGTGAGCAGCCTTATCTGATACGAGTACGACCATGAGGATGGACGAGAATGAGTGTGTATTGAATTCGTTCAAGAAAGTGCACAAGTGAAGTGTAAAAGAGAGCCTAAATGCACTATATATAGAACCTCTTAAGGTTTTTAGTCTCAGTTATTTATTGATATTGAAAGTTGTAAGAAGAACATTTCTTTCTTGTGAGAAAGTCCTATGGCCGAAACACAGTAACTAGGATTTCTAACTTGAGTGTGGAATCATTTATATTAGATTCATGCTTGGAACGTTGGGTACTAGAAGAGGTTGAGGTCTCTCTTGTGCTCACCGAAGAGATAGGTATTTGTAGTGTTAAGGGTTCAAGAGTGGAATAGGCTCTTGGGTTCTTAAGATTATACCTTCACTTTGTCTATCTATCTATCTTTACATTTCTTGTACTCTTTGTTGTTGTTCTAGTCAAAACCGTGTGTTGTTGTTTCCATTGGTTATTGTTTATCTTGTTCTTCATCTTGTTATCTTGATACTCTCTTTGTTAGTTTGTGGTGGTTGTTTTGGTGTCAAATACACCATTGTTATCTCGTATTGTTGTTGTTGTTGTGAATTCGAGAGTGTTCTTCAAAAAGGCCCTCGGATCCTTAAGATTAGTGGACAAATTTGGAGTGTATTTTCATGCTTCCGTTGTCTTTATCGTATTATTTGGTGTCAGAGCATGGCTTGAACTTGTTCCTACAAGATCAAATCTTGGGCTAGCTCACTTGAGAAATAAAAAAAAGAAAAAAATTAAAATATGAAAATTCCCCAAAAGGAACAATCTGTCCATTTTGTGTTCTTGGCCAAAAATTGAGTTCTTGTTGTGTCTTGGCTGAGATTTTTACTTGTCTTGAGTGTTTCTAGTGTTAGTTTTGTTCTCCACTAACACTTTGAGTCTAAATCTAAGTTTGAGCTTGTATTTGTTGAAGTTGTAGTCGTGAACTTGGACTTAGCCGATTAGTTGTTGAACATTATTGTGGTGGACTGTTTTGGCCTTGTGGCCTTCATCTTGTTGTTGTTATAAGCTTGGCCACGTGATATTGTTGTTCATTGGTGGCCTAAGAACCATTTTGTTGAAGTTGTAGTTGTCTTGGCCAAGTGTTGAAGATATTGTATTGTGAAAATTGAAAGTTGGTCGTGTGAAATTGTTGGTGTTCTTGGAGATTGTTGTTGGTTGTTCTTGGTGATTGTTGATTTTGTTCTTGAAGTTCTTCACAACCTTCATAGCTTATTAAAATAAAGTGAACCTTAGATCTATAAAGGTGAAGGGAAAAAGGTGAAGCTTTGTTAGTCTTGAAAGACTTACCATTACTCATCCACTAGTCAATCACATCTCAACCACTTTCCATGATTTAAGGACCCATGTTTTAAGGAGAAGTACAAGTAAAGTCAAAGTCTTGAAACTTGCAACTGAAAAGGGCTCCAAGACTTGTTTGAATTTCCCTTCTTAAATAAATTCCACCAATGTCCAAATTAAAAATTGACCAAGACTTGAAATTGGACAACAAAATTGTGTGGGACCGTGACCAATTACGTGGCTGCCATGTCATCATATTTTTATTGTTCACGCAACATAATTAAGCTCAAATTTTAGAATTCTTAGTTTTATTTTAATGTTTCTTAGTTTCATTTGTTGGTTGGAACACTAATTGACAAGCTAGTAAACTCCTACTAGATTGTAAATTTGTTTTGTATCTGTTTGTTCGTGTTAACGTTCTTTGTGTACTTTTCTCTTTTGTGAATTCTTTGTTAGTTCTTGACTCAAGTCCTACAAGATTTTATTTGAGTTTCAAATAAAAATCTATTCCAAGCAAGAGTAGACTCAACCCTCAATTACTCACGAAGTACAAGCCGGCTTTCAACACTTGTGAAACCAAGTGTGAGGTAAAACCAAGAGTGAGAGTGTGGTGAGGCATTTTGAACTAACAAGTTTGTTTTGTTGTTTGTTGTTGTCCTTTGCTTTAGGTACCATGGCTGCCAGTAATATTGATGCCACGTTTGATCGCATCAATGACGATATTGAAGAAATGGAATGACACGTGGAAAGGTTATGCCAATTATTACCTAAACTTATCCCACAAAATCCAATTTTCCTTGTCCAAGCACCTTGTGCCGAGAGCTTTTTAAATGAAGAGGTGGGCTAACCCAACCCACACCAAGGTATACAGGAGATTGAAATATCTTTGGTACTTGATAGTGAACTTATAGAGAGTGAAGCACTTGTTAGTTCCAAATTTGTCTGTGAGATAGATCATGCTCTTTTTAGGTTTAATATTTTGTTTGAAGATGATATAAACACTCCTAATAAACCTAGTGGTAAAAATAATGATATATCTTGCCTTGAAGGCTATAGCTGATATGCTAACCCACTCTGGTGTGATAACATTCCTTCTAAAGATGGAAATCTCTTCTTGGAAGATGAGAGTACTCTTATGGGCAAGGAATGTGTAGTCTCAGAAATGAGTACTCTTGGTAGTACTCTTGGTGTGCATGATGATCAATTTACTCTTAAATGTAGTTCACTACTTGAGTATGTAAATAGAGTGCTTAAAAATTCTCAAGTTAGTAATGGTATCTATAAAATTGATCTTGATAATGCGCATGACTCTTTGAACATCTTGTGTGGTAAAAACATTGAGATTAGTTTTATTCATAGAGATCATGTGTATGAAAATATTTTTATGTGTGAATGTGGGAGTGACATTCTAGGGGAAGGAAGGGCTAGCATCGACTTAGGCCCTTGGCTAATTTTTCCATTTGATCTCGGTATCATCTTAGGGTGGGAAAAGATGACTCTCGATCTATTTTCCTTTTGTCTTGATGCTTGTCCGATCCACTTTCTTTATAGCAATTGTACTAATCTTTTTATGATTAAAATAAAAGACTCGTGGCTATACTTCAAATTTTTCCCGCCTCAGCATGGCATGTTGATGTGTTATTTTTGCTAACCCTAACCCCTCATGTCATGAGGATATGTTTGTTTGTATTCTCTTGATTTGCAAGGTACGAATTTGAGGTTGAATCCTTTTCAAGAAGGGAGGATGATATGAGTATGACCACGAGGATGGACGAGAACGAGTGCGTATTAAATACGTCTAAGGAATTGCACAAGTGAAGTGTAAAAGAGGGCCTAAATGCACTAAAAACAACCCCTAAGTTACACTTGATGGGCACCTCACCTTTGAGGGGTATTGTGGTAATTTTGTATTTTATTTTGTAATACACTATATATAGAACCTCTTAGGATTTTGTCTCAGATATTTATTGATATTGAAAGTTTTAAGAAGAACATTTCTCTCTTGTGAGAAAGGCCAATGGCCGAAACATTGTAACTAGGATTTCCAACTTGAGTGTGGAATCATTCATGTTGGATTCATGCTTGGAACGTTGGGTGCTAGAGGAGGTTGAGGTCTCTCTTGTGCTCATCAAAGAGATAGGTATTTGTAGTGTTAAGGATCCAAGAGTGGAATAGGCTCTTGGGTTCTTAAGATTATACCTTCACTTTGTCTATCTATCTATCTTTACATTTCTTGTACTCTTTGTTGTTGTTCTAGTCAAAATCGTGTGTTGTTGTTTCCATTATGTTATTGATCATCTTGTTCTTCATTTTGTTATCTTGATACTCTCTTTGTTAGTTTGTGGTGGTTGTTTTGGTTTCAAATACACCATTGTTATCTCATATTGGTCTCCAAAAAGGTCCTCCGATCCTTAAGATTATTGCACTGATTTGGAGTGTGTTTTCGTGCTTCCATTATTTCTCGTATCATTATCAGAAAAGAAGATCTAAATATAGGTTGAAAGAAGAGTGTGAAACTAGAAAAGCCTTTAGGAAATCTTCTAGGCTTGCCAAAAATAGGTCTAAGAAAGATCTTGCTAAGATTAAGTGTTACAGATGTGGTAACTTTGGGCATATTACTCCAAACTGTAAGCTTCAAAAGCTTAAATCTTTAGGTCTTGCTGATGATGTGCATGATCAAGTTTATGGTTTGTTATACACCCCAGGTTCAGAATCTGATTATAATGCTGAATCAGAAGCAGAAATGATTTAGTTGGCTAATTTCTCTGATAGTGATAATGCTAATGCTTGTTCTGATCGCCAAGGTAATACCTGCACTTGTGATGACACATTTTATAATTTGCAATCCCAGTTTGAAGATTTAAATATTCAAACCATTACTTCAGATAATGTGTTAGAACTTTTGAAAGAAGTTTCGAATGAGAAACTACGGGAAAAAATTATTAATTTGTCTATTAGTTCAATACCTAGTACTTCTAAAACTATTGATAGCAATACCTTTACGCCTAAAACTGCTGATAGCAATTATTTTATGCCTTAGTCGATAGTAGAAGTTAATAGACATCTTGCTATGAGTTATGCTCCTGGTAAAGATACTTCTTTTGATGATTTAACGATTAAAGTTGAAAACTTGAAAAAAGAAATTAAATCTCTTAAACAAAATCAAAAGACTTGTGATCACAGAATTTTACAAATTGAGAAAGATATTTCTCCCACACAAATTTCTAAAGGAAACAAAAAAATTTAGAAGAAAGTGAATCGGATGATATTTAAAATTCCCTTGATTTAAAAAATGATTATTTTTTGGGAATGATGCAAATTGTTACTGCTCATAGATGGTATATTAAATGTACTATTTTGATTGATAATCATTTTTAAGTGACTAATATTGCTATGATTGATAGTAGAGCTGATGTTAGCTGTATTTATGAAGGATTAATTCCTACAAAATATTTCCATGAAACCACTCATGTAGTTAAATCTGCATCTGGACATGCTCTTGATATAGAGTATAAATTGCCAAACACTCATATTTGCCAGAATAAAGTATGCATACCGCATTTCTTCTTTTGGTAAAAAATCAGTTATACCCTCCAATTATACTTGAAACTTCTTTTATAAATGCTATTTATCCTTATTCTCATATTGATGCAAAAGGATTTATGGCTACTTACAAGAATAAGGAGATATCCTATCCTTTCGTTACAGATCCCGTAACTAGAGATATTAATGCTTTAATTGATATGAAGTAAAAACATCTTAATTTTTTACAGCTTGAATTGCTTAGCATGAATATTTGTGATACTATGGAGTCTGCTAAGATAAAAGAAAAATCAAATTAATTTCTGAACAAATGGTTGTTGATATTTATGTCGATCACCCCAATGCTTTTTGGAATCACAAAGAGCATATTGTTACTCTTCCATATGAAGAAAATTCTCTGAGGATAATCTATGAAATTACTTAGCCGGACATAGTCATGGCCAAAGAGGGAGAAAAAGTAAAATATAGACTTAAATTAAAAGAACTAGTAAATACCTTTATTGGTCGGATGCAAGGCTAGAGTAATATTAAACAACAAGCTTTTATTCAAACTTAGAGAGAAATCTATAAGAGAAAAGGTAGAGTACTTCAAGCTAAAGAGAGAAATGAAAAAGAAAAATTGAAAACTTCTGCCTTCCCTAACAAATGAAGGCACCTATTTATAGGAAGAAAAGGAATCTATAAGTAGTATTATGGGTCCCACATTCGGGTCCTATGTACAGTGGATCTTCTGTGTAGAAATAGTACTAAGGGTCCCACATTCGGGTCCCTTGCACAGTAAATATACTGTGTGTATCACACTTTATTTTTTTCTTTTAATTGTCTAAGAAATTCTTCAATTCTTGCTATGGCGTCATCAGATAGTGGTTATCCGTGGCGACAGACTAAGAATCCTGAACTTCTTCATCGGTGATATCATCGCTGGTTATGCTCTTCATGAAAGTATATGACTTATCATGGCTATCAATTGTTTTCATCAGATTTCTTCGAACTTCTTCCAAATATTTTTCAATCATTTCGATCCTATCTCCATCACGGACGGAGATCCTTCTAGCAATATATTTTAATGATTTATCCTCAATAATATCCTTTTGAGGGGCTATAGAATAATCCTGAATTATTTTTCTGATAGTATCCAGGAGTTCTTGTCCGCACAATATTTTTGTTTTGGGATCCTTGCACATCAGTTTATCCCAAGAATTATTATAAAATACTCTATATAGACAAGGGATTTGGTATTTAGTGAATCCCAGTTTCAGAGCCCATTTATGAATCCAGGGAATAGAAAATTCAGTATAGAAGTACATTTGGTCAATTTTTTCCAAATTACAGATATGATCTGGATAATATAATTCATTCAAATATAGGGATACTTTGGTCCATTCTTTGTATAACTTGAGGAATGGACCAGGCAATATCTGGACGGTCGGACCATAATAGACCCACCAATTTATGAACCAGTTAGGGATAGGTTCTGTAAATATTTTTGCGCATACCTTTATAAACCAAATATGCTTATGTCTGTCATTATTATAATAAAAAGCTTTAGTGAAAGCCCTGAATGTAGTCCCAATAAGTGAAATTTATCTTGGAACCTTTAAGCAAAATATGTTTTTCCGTCATTATGGTCATCCCTAAATTTTTGACAGATATAATTTTTTCAATAACAATTTTTGAGAAGTTATAAACATTTTCTTCTGAGTTATATCTAGAAAAGTGCTAGAATTCTGCACTACCTGTAGAAATGAGAATAGTCTCATAATAAATACGGGGTTTGTATGACTCACCCGAAAAATATAGATTGTCTATCAAATATTTGTGGAGTATCTTCCACGGTTCATTTTGCCTCTGAATCTCAGAATTTTCGACAATAAATATCATTTCTTTGTTTTCAATTTGTTCATAGGACTTGATATCATCATTGTCATTTTCTTTCGTAATCGAAGCAAATGTATCACCCTTTTGAGCTCCAGATTAGCTTGTAATTGCTCGTATAATGGACTGTCTTCTGAAATATCATCCAGATGAATCGACTGAGTTGATGATGAAGATTCGCCTTTCTGTGGCACCTTAAAGTTTATCAAACTCCTATTTTCCATTTGTATAACTGGGGAATTAGAGGAGGATCTGTATGACGATCTAGAATATGATCTAATTATTGGGGATGATCTTTCCCTTCCACCGGAGGCTGATCTTCCTCCGGATCTACCCTGTCCTTTTTCTCTGGCTATCTGCTATGGTGGATCAGTAGCCATACTGCAAAGATGATAATGAATCAGATATCTCTAGATCATACTAGTCAATATCTCTGATCTCTTCATAATTGAAGACTAAAAACTCTTCTTCAACCATATCATGGATGATTTTATCAATTATAAGATTTTGAATGTCCTTGTATAATGGAATTACCTTTAATATAGTAATCAAAGTTTTTTCAGTAAGAAATAATGTATAAAAATAATTTTAATTGAGATATTCCCTAGATAGAAAATCAGGGAGGGAATTATCAATTTTTTTTTTATACTGAATCTCAAAATCAAAAGGAGCTAATTGGGTTTGCCACCTTGCAAATATTAACTTTGAAGCATCATGTTTAAAATCATTACCAAATATATACTTAACAGATTGAGCATCAGTTTTTATCAAAATCTTTTTATCATAAAGGTCATTATGAAATTTTAAGACACATTTAACAATGGTTAGCATATCATGAGCTACCATAGCATATTTCTTTTGACTATCAGTCCATTAACCTAATGAAATCTTATCAAGTATTAAGTTTTATTATGGGGATTAACTTGTTTCAATATTTCACTATAGCTAATTTTAGACGCATCCATCTGAATTATTTTTTGCCAGGCGGGATTGGCTAGAGTTACACGGGGTAAGGTTTTAACCTTCTGTTTAATTGGTTTAACAAGATTTGTATGACTATCCGTCCATGCTTCTTTATAGTCCTTTTTTAGCCTATCATATAATGAGGCTAAATCATGAGATAAATTCTCATAAAAAGGAGAAATATAATTCAAGCTTCCCCAAAATCTTAACAATTGAATCCTGTCAGTTATAACATCAGAAAATTTAGAAGCAAATTCAAGGGATATTTGAATAGGAGTGTAACACCCCAATTTTCTGAACCGAAATGCTACACGGTGCTCATGACCCCGAAGGACCATAAGCTAACCCATGATTGATATCGGTATCTGTATACTACATAATATACATAAAATGCGGAAACATGAACATGAAAGGCCATAAGGTTCGAACTTAATAAACGTCTGATAACAAAATATCTGAAAAAGGTATGACAGTACCAAAACAAGTCATAAATACTGAAAATAATGAGATCTGAATATCTAATCTGACATCTAGTCTGAAAGCCTCTAACTGAACTGAATAAGGAGTTGAAGGAACATGTCTCGAACTAACTCCATCTAGCAACTGAATAATAAATGTAGAAATAATCATATCGTCCTCAAATGAGAAGGACTCATACAAACTCTGAACACTAGAATGCTACTGCTGATCTGGAGCTTGTGCCTCTGAACCTATGGTGTAACATAAGAGAAAGCAACATAGCGCAAATGCGTCAGTACGTCTGAATATACTTAGTATACGAGTAAGGTAGGCTAAATGCAAAGGGTTATATGCATGAATAATGCTGACTAATATGAACGCGAGAATACATACATGCATTCATAACTGTAACTGAACTCGTGAAGATACTGACTACTGAGTCTGAATACTAACAACATGAGTGTACTAATATTGAGATACTGAATAGATGAATGACTATTTTTGAAAGTTTGAATTATGAAGAACTGGTCTAACTGACTGTGTCTAACAGTCCTGAAATTGAGTACTGATAGTATAAGTTCTGAGAACTGGTAATAATGATAACATGAGTGACTGTATCTGACAATCCTGAATCTGATGGAACTATTTGCGTCCGTACTATATCTGAGTTGACGATATCTGACAGTCCTGATATATTGAAACTTGAAGAACTATCTGAGTTCTTTACTGAGACTGGGTGACTGTAGCTGACAGTCCTAAAATCTATAACTAAAACTGTGGGAAATAGTTGTTTGACCGACGTGCCCCAATAACGCATATAGCTAAGTTGGGGTCCAATATCTGCCCCAACTGGAGGGGTGTCAATACTGCGCCACTGGTAAGGACAGCTATGAGTGACCCTTATCTGGCAGGTACTCAAATAAGAATGGTGGGAACCCTAAACTAATAGGTTAAGCCGTCTCATCAACCCTAATTTGACAGATAAAGATTTCTTAACCTACGCTGTCTAGATAGTTCTGGAACACAAGGATGACTTCTAAGAATCACACCCTGAACTGGTAGGTGAGTTCCCATCCTTGGGTTCACTCGATGCTAAATTTTACTCCCATCTGAAGGACACTGAACTGAATAACTAAACTAAACTGATTAGCTGAACTGATACTGATTAACTGGACTGATACTAGTGATATTGTTTAGTGGAGCTAAATTAAGTTTACTGAGTTCTTTTGACTGACAGAATGTATTGTGTTCTGAGGACTGACTGAGAGTACTGGATTTACTGAAATTACAAGGAATACTGCTGTTACTGAGATTTCTGAGATCACTGAGTATGAGATTACTGAACTAGTGAGACTACTGAGATTTCTGAGTTTTCATGAGTCGCATGACAGACTAAATTCTATAGATCATGGCTCGACTGAGAGTATCGTGATAACATGACATAGCTCTAGGCACACAACTATATTTTTTGGGAAAAGTATCCCCAGGACTCGATGGAAGAAAACTGACACAACTTGACTTTCTTGAGTACATGACCATCAATAACAATCCATAATACATGAGTGAGGAATTTCATGAAGTACATAGTCATCATAATATCTAACATGAATAGGAATGCTTATAATCAAGTCATGAATCTCATATTCTAATATCATGGGCATTCCGACAACATATACTGTTCATAACGATAGCATGGAAACCATTTAAGCATAAGGAAATGACAAACATGTAACATTTAGTTCATATTGTAATAATTTGGGAATAACTCATGTGGTACTTCAAAATCATGTTCTTGTTCATAGCATGGAAGGCATATAAACACACTATGAATCCATTCCCCAATCATTATGTACACTTCATACCACAACCATGACACATAACAACAACGTGGAATTCATGTGAAATCATAAAGCATAGAGCATGGAATTTATATCAAATTATAACGGTTAACATTAGCTTGTCATTCAAATACTATTGTGTCATGGAAACCTGGTTTATCATATACTAAGCATTTTATCAAACACATTGCATTCATTCTTTAAGGCATAGGTGTATTCACAAATTTACACCACCTTAATCCACCCAAATTCATGGGTTCTAACTACATGATCACAATCTTTATGAAAGTTCATAAAATTCCCACTCTATATCACAAACCACAAACAACAACATGAATACAACCATATCACCACAAAAGATTCATGATTTATTTATCAAAGATTGATTCTTGAACTCCACGGATGAAAGGAATCAGCGGGTGAACACTACGCATACCTTAGATTAAGAATTCGTGAAGATTGATGGTGAAATTTCCTTGAAATAGACTCTTCTATGAAAACCATATAGCTTGTTTTTTAGAGTTTTGATCTTGAGAGGAAACCCTAATCTTATGGTTGAGAGTGTATGAGAGAGCTTTTTAAGATGTTTAACTAAAGAGAATGGAAGATAATAAGTTCCTTGAGGGTTATAAGTCGTGGGAAGTGATGAAAAAAGACCAAAATACCCTTACTAAAATGTCCCTCAAGTTTTGGAAAGAAAAGCTGACGACATTTGTGACAAGGCATCAAAAATATGACAGGCCGTAAAAAATGTCGTCACATAGAAGCTGGATTCTGCCTAAGGCTGACGACCTTCATGATAGGGCATCACAAATATGGTAAGCTACCGCGAATGTCGTTACTTAGGATCTGGTTTCTGCCTAAAGCTGACGACCTTCGTGATAGGGCATCACAAATGTGGTAAGCTACCATGAATGTCGTCACTTAGGAGCTGATTTCTGCCTAAGGCTGACGACCTTCGTGATAGGGCGTCACAAATGTGGCAAGCTACCACGAATTTCGTCACTTAGGAGCTGGTTTCTGCCTAAGGTTGACAACATTCATGATAGGGCATCACAAATGTGGTAAGCTACCACGAATGTCGTCACACTGTTTCCAGCTTGACATGCTGGAGTAAAATAGGAATAACTCTTTGCTCCGATATCGGATTTAGGTGAAATTGATATCGTTGGAAAGATAATTCAATTATATATCTGTTGAAAGGTCATGAGCTCAAAAATTCCAAGTATAATAAGAGATATGCTCGTTTGAAATTAACTATACTAATATCCTTCTCAAGAATTCAATCGGTAAGAAATGTTTTGATTCATCTAATAGCTGGGAGTTATTTGAAGCCTTAATATACATCTAACTTAATCATAAAACTATAAAAGAACCATGATGTACTATGCATGAGCTTGGTACATTGCTCTAATATTGGTTTAGATTTTTCGGGGTATTATAAGGAGTAATCTTCCCTTGACAGATATTATGTCCTAAGAATCAAATATTTGTTTGAAATAAACTCATTTTTGGCTTATATATCACTAAACCATTCTGTATCACAATTTTCTTGAAAATATCAAGATGCTTGATATGAAGTTCAAATATTTTAGAAAACATAAGAATGTCATCAATATAAACGATGATGAAATCCACATAAGGATTAAATATATCATTCTTTATTTTCTGAAATTCAGAAGGAGCATTTTTCAAGCCAAATGACATAACATTCCATTCATATTGTCCAAAGGGCACATTAAAAGCAGTTCTATAAGTGTGCTCTTTAAATATTTGAATATACCAATATCCAGATTTTAAATCAAATTTTGAAAATATATTGGCATCATATAAATGGGATAAGAAATCTTTTTTATTTGGGATGGGATACCTAATCTATTTTAAATATTTGTTCAAAGGTTTGTAATTTATTACCAACCTGGGAACACCAAGTTCTTTTTTCACTGCGTTATTAACATAAAAGACAGTACAAGACCACAGATATTTGGAAGGCTTTATCAAACCTTTTTATAGCAGATTATCAATCTCTTTTTTGCAGAATTCTACTAATTCAGCATTCATCTGACAAGGTCGTGATTTTGTTGGGACATTTCCTCAGAGAAATTTTCTTCATATGGAAAATTAACAATATGCTCTTTGCGATTTCAAAAGCACTAGGATAGTCGGCACAAATATCAACAACCATTTGTTCAGAAAATAATTTAATTTTTTCTTGTATCTTAGCAGACTTCATAGTATCACAAATATTTATGCTACATAATTCAAGCTGTAAAAAATTAAGATGTTTTTGCTTCATATCAATTAAAGCATTAATATCTTTAGTTACGTGATCTTTAACGAAAGAGTAGGATGTCTCCTTATTCTTGTAAGTAGCCGTAAATCCTTTTGCATCAATATGTGTATAAGGATAATTAGCATTTATAAAAGGAGTTTCAAGTATAATTGGAGGGTATAACTGATTTTTTACCAAAAAGAAGAAATGCGGTGTGCATACTTTACTATGGCAAATATGAATGTTTGGAAATTTATACTCTATATCAAGAGCATGTCCAGATGCAGATTTAACTATATGAGTGATTTTATTGAAATATTTGGTAGGAATTAATCCTTCCTGAATGCAGCTAACATCAGCTCCACTATCAATCATAGAAATATTAGTTACTGAAAAATGATTATCAATCAAAATAGTACATTTAATATACCATTTATGAGCAATAAAAATTTGCATCATTCTCAAAAAATAATCATTTTTTTAATTCAAGGGAATTTTGAATATCATCCGATTCACTTTCTTCAGAATTTTTTTCTTTTCCTTTAGAAATTTGTGTGGCAGAAATATCTTTTTCAATTTGCAAAATTTTGTGATCAAATCATTTGATTTTGTTTAAGAGATTTAATTTCTTTTTTCAAGTTTTCAAATTCTATCTTTAAATCATCAAAAGAAGTATCTTTACCAAGAGCATAACTCATAGCAAGATGTCTATTAACTTTTGTTATAGAATAAGGCATAAAATAATTGCTATCAGCAGTTTTAGGCATAAAGGTATTGCTATCAACAGTTTTAAAAGTACTAGGTACTAAACTAGTAGACAAATTAATAATTTTTTCCCGTAGTTTCTCATTCAAAACTTCTTTCAAAAGTTCTAACACATTATCCGAAGTAATGGTTTAAATGTTTAAATCTTCAAACTGGGAATGCAAATTATAAAATGTGTCATCACAAGTGCAGGTATCACCTTGGCAATCAGAACAAGCAATAGCATTATCATTATCAGATAAATTAGGCAACGCAATATCATTTTCTGATTCAGATTCAGCATTATAATCAGATTCTGAACCTGAGGTGTATAACAAACCATAAACTTGATCATGTACATCATTAGCAAGACTTAAAGATTTAAGATTTTAAAGCTTACAGTTTGGAGAAATATGCCCAAAGTTACCACATCTGTAACACTTAATCTTAGCAAGATCTAGCTTAGACCTATTTTTGGCAAACCTAGTAGATTTCCTAAAGGCTTTTCTAGTTTCATGTTCTTCTTTGGAACTATATCTAGATCTTCTTTTCCGATAAGGCTGCTCATCTTTGAAATATCTATGGCCTTTCTTCCTAGAAGTGGAAACTGGTTTAAGTTTACCAAACTGGGTACAGAAATCTCCTATCTGAGATTTTTCTTTAAGCTTATCAAGCTTAAGTTGTCTAGATAATTTTAACTCATTACATAAGTTTAATCCTTCTTGCATACAAGCTGCGATCAAATGCCCATAGGTGTAATTTTCCCAACTAATTTACCATAGGAACCTCTAAGAGTTTTTCGTACTCTTTCAACAAAAAGCAGAGGAAGCCCATCTATAAACTTAGTCTTCCAGTGCTTATATCGATTTTCAAGTAATTCCATGACCCGACTTAAAAAGGTATTTTTATACCACCTAAATTCTACTAGGGTCTTACATCTAAGCCCATTTAAGAGAGTTTGCATATTTTCATACTGATTGGTAAATCTACCATTAAAATATTCTAAAATTGTAAGAACAAGTGTATAAACAACATCTTTCCTATTTGCAACTAGGGCTGTCGTAGCTGTAGCATTAAAAATTGACTTTCTTTGATCATTAGTCAAAAAATTATCCCACCAGCCACTAAGTTGGTGAGTAAAACCAGCAACTATCATTTTAAAAATAACATTATCTGTTCTATTATTTGTATTACCAGTGGCTTTACACACCGTTGAATATATCATTATGCCATTTACAAGGATTGTTAATTTCCTATCAGTTAGGCCATCAAGATTCCATTCATAAATATCGTCTCAGCTATAAGACGTATTAGTCTGATTCCAATCTCTTTCCTCTATTAGAACATCTTAAGAAGTGGGTCGCGGATAGTAATAAGTTTGCATGCGGGGTAAATCAGCATATCTAGGATTTTTACCCATCTGTTTTTTAATCATTTCTCTGAGCTTATTAAGCTCTGATTTGGTTTGATTTTTTAAATTAGGAGAGGACTCAAGGCTATCAGCAAAAGAATTAGACAAATCAATAGGTCTAATATTTAAACCAGAAAGTTTTTTATCAAGAAGCTGTTCTAAATCATGCAAAGGCAATTTAAGTTGAAATCCCTCAATATCGGGGGGCCTTTGAATACTAGTTTTAGTCTCAAATCTTCTGTCTTACTTTTGGAAGAATAAGCAATATCAGTAGAATTTGGACTAACACTCAGTTTTTTTGTCAAATCAATTAGCTCATCGAGCTTTTTATCAAGAGAAGAAATATGTTCTCCTAAGACTTTCACATATAAGCTCAAATAATTATTTTGAGAAATCAAATTATTAATTTCTGCAACAGTTACCTTAGTAATTTCATTATCAATGAATTTTTTACATGCGGAAAAAGTAATACCTGTATTATTTGGCAATATAAAAGGAGCTTGGGGAGGGTAAACAGTTTTAACAATGTTACTACTAATATCTTGATATGATCTTTCAAGCACCTTAACATACAACGAAAAGTATGTGGTTATAAACCAAGACACAAAATACATAATCTGATTATGCAAGCACACATTTCATAGAATTCTTGAGAAATATTATTCATCTCATCAGGACTATAAGTCTCAAAAGACCAAGTTCTAAACCGGTTCCATTTTTTATCAAAAAATTCTTTTTTAATATAATTTCTTACCTGGGATCCAGGACTAAAATTAATTTGGTGTGGAATCATTAAGTCATTTGGATCAAAGTTCATTTCAGAAGTAGTAGGAATATATCTATCAGAGATATTATCATTATCTTGAACAACATTTGCTCTAGGATTGATTTTTACTTTCTCCACAAAGCTGAGTCAATTATGTGCAAAGAATCTACACGATTTCTAGCTGGACCATATAATGGTTCTACAAGAGAAATATGGTGCATAGCAGGCAATATTTAGGCATGAAAAAGGAATGTCTGTTACAAACAGTAGATCTTTCATCGAATTGAATACAACAAGACCTTTTCTTTGTCCCTTCCAGACGATCAAAAAAATAAAGAAATGGTTAATATACATGTAGTATACAGGATCTTGAGGTACCTCAAAGGTTATCTTGGCAAAGGTATGATCAAATCCTACCATCCATATTTTGGGTCACATATGATAATTCACTATTAGTTAAATCATCAGTGACTTGATTTGGAGATATAACAGAATTTAAGGTCCAAGTAGTGGGAAAGTCAATCTCATCCCATGTAATAGGTTTCCTTGTGGTGACCTTAGACCTTGCAAAATTAGTCTCGACTAATATAGTCTGATCCGATGTAGCGTATAATCTACATCGAGGATTTAAAGTTAATAACCTGTAATAAATTGTGTATGACAGACAAATAAGTTCAGATCCACTGTGGCCTATGCTTCAATTTATTTTAATACTCAGCCAAATTTACAATTATCTTTGACTGATGTGAATATACTTGATGCTTTGACATTAAATGTAAAAACGCATGGTTATAATTGTGCGCCTGGATCTGAACTTATTTGTCTGTCATACAGAATTTATTACAGATTATTAACTACTTTAAATCTTTGATGTAGATTATACGCTACATCAGATCGGACTATATTAGTCGAGACTAATTTTGCAAGGTCTAAGGTCACCACAAGGAGACCTATTAAAGGGATGAGATTGATTTTCCCACTACTTGAACCTTAAATTCTGTTGTATCTCCAAATCAAGTCACTGATGATTTAACTAATAGTGAATTACCGCATATGACCCAAAATCCGGATGGTAGGATTTGTATTCAATTTGATGAAAGATCTACTGTTTATAACAGACATTCATTTTCCATGCATAAATTATTGCCTGTTATGCACCATATTTCTCCCGTAGAACCATCATATTGTCCAGTTAGATGTCGTGCAACTTTTTCGCACATAATTGACTCAACTTCTATAAGATTTGTGGAGAAAGTAAATGTCAATCCTTGAACAAATATTGTTCAAGATAATGATAGAGATATTCCTACTGCTTCTGAAATGAAATTTGATCCAAATGATATTTAATGATTCCACAACAAATTAATTTTAGTCCTGGCTCCCAAGTAAGAAATTATATTAAAAAAAAGTTTTGATAAAAAATGGAACCAATTTAGAACTTGGTTTTTTGAGGCTTTTAGTCCTGATGAGTGAATAATATTTCTAAAGAATTCTATGAAATGTGTGCATTGCATAATCAAATTATGTAGTTTGTGCATTGGTTTATAACCACATACTTTTAATTGTATGTGAAGGTGCTTGAAAGATCATATCAAGATAATAGTGGTAACATAATTAAAACTGTTTACCCTCCCCAAGCTCCTTTTAAATTGCCAAATAATATGGGTATTACTTTTTCTGTATTTCAAAAATTCATTGATAATGAAGTTGCTAAGGTAACTATTGCATGAATTAATAATTTGATTTCTTAAAATAATTATTTGAGCTTATATATGGAAGTTTTAGGAGAACATATTTCTTCTCTTGATAAAAAGCTCAATGGGTTAATTGATTTGATAAAAAAGCTGAGTGTTAGTCCAAATTCTACTGATATTGCTTCTTTGTTTGAAAGTCAGACAAAATATTTGATGACTAAAACCAGTATTCAAAGGCCCTCTGATATTGAGGGATTTTAACTTAAATCGCCTTTGCATGATTTAGAACAACTTCTTGATAAAAAGCTTTCTGGTTTAAATATTAGCTTTATTAATTTGTCTAATGATTTTGATAATAGCCTTGAGTCTTCCCCTGATTTGAAAAATCAGACCAAATCAGAGCCTAATAAGCTCAGAGGAATGATTAAAAAGCAGTCGGGTAAAAATCTCAGATATGCTGATTTACCCCGCATGCAAATTTATTACTATCCGCGACCCACTCCTCAAGAGGTTCTAATAGAGAAAAGGGATTGTAATCAGACTAATAAGCCTTATACCAGAGATGGTATTTATGAATGGAATCTTGATGGCCTAACTGAGAGGTAATTAACAATTCTCGTACATTGAATGATGATGTATTCAACGGCGTGTAAAGTCACTGGTAATACAAATAATAGAACAGATAAAGTTATCTGTAAAATGATAGTTGCTGGTTTTACTGGCCAACTTCATGGCTGGTGGGATAATTTTCTGACTAATGATCAAAGAGAGTCAATTTTTAATGCTATAGCTACGACACCAGAGCGTGATAACCTAGGAAGAGCCCTAGTTGCAAATAGGAAAGATATTGTTTATACACTTGTTCTTACAATTTTAGAATATTTTAATAGTAGATTTACCAATCAGTATGAAAATATCCAAACTCTCTTAAAAAGGCTAGCATGCAAGACCCTAGTAGAATTTAGGTGGTATAAAAACACCTTTTTAAGTCGGATCATGAAATTACCCAAAAATTGGTATGAGCACTAGAAGACTAAGTTTATAAATGGGCTTCCTCTACTTTTTATTGAAAGAGTATGAAAAACTCTTAGAGATTCTTATGGTGAAATTAGTTGGGAAAATTACACCTACGGGCATTTGATCGCAGCTTGTACGCAAGAAGGATTAAACTTATGTAATGTGTTAAAATTATCTAGACAACTTAAGCTTGATAAGCTTAAAGAAAAATGTCAGATAGGAGATTTCTATACGCAGTTTGGTATACTTGAACCAGCTTCCACTTCTAGGAAGAAAGACCCTATATATTCCAAAGGTGAGCAGCCTCATCGGAAAAAAAGATCTAGATATAGGTCCAAAGAAGAGCGTGAAACTAGAAAAGCCTTTAGGAAATCTACTAGGTTTGCCAAAAATAGGTCTAAGCTAGATCTTGCTAAGATTAAGTGTTACAGATTTGGTAACTTTGGGCATATTTCTCCAAACTATAAGCTTCAAAATCTTAAATTTTTAGGTCTTGCTAGTGATGTGCATGATCAAGTTTATGGCTTGTTAGACACCCCACATTCAGAATCTGATTATAATGCTGAATCTGAATTACAAAATGATATTGAGTTGCCTAATTTATCTGACAGTGATAATACTAATGCTTGTTTTGATCGCCAAGGTAATACCTGCACTTGTGATGATGTATTTTATAATTTGAAATCCCAGTCTGAAGATTTAAACATTCAAACCATTACTTCGGATAATGTGTTAGAACTTTTGAAAGAAGTTTTGGATGAGACACTACGGGAAAAAATTATTAATTTGTCTACTAGTTCAGTACCTAGTACTTCTAAAACTGCTGATAGCAATACCTTTAAGCCTAAAACTGCTGATAGCAATTATTTTATGCCTTATTCTATAACAAAAGTTAATAGACGTCTTGCTATGAGTTATGCTCTTGGTAAAGCTATTTATTTTGATGATTTAAAGATTGGAGTTGAAAACTTGAAAAAAGAAATTAAATCTCTTAAACAAAATTAAATGATTTGTGATCACAGTATTTCGCAAATTGAGAAAGATATTTCTCCCACACAAATTTCTAAAGGAAAAGAAAATTTTTTCGAAGAAAGCGAATCGGATGATATTCAAAATTTCCTTGATTTAAAAAATAATTATTTTTTTGGGAATAATGCAAATTGTTACTGCTCATAAATGGTATATTAAATGTACTATTTTGATTGATAATCATTTTTCAGTAACTAATATTGCTATGATTGATAGTGGAGCTGATGTTAGCTGCATTCAGGAAGGATTAATTCCTACAAAATATATCCATAAAACCACACATGTAGTTAAATCTGTATTTGGACATGCTCTTGATATAGAGTATAAATTGTCAAACACTCATATTTGCCAGAATAAAGCATGCATACCACATTTCTTCTTTTTGGTAAAAAATTAGGTATATCCTCCAATTATGCTTGGAACTTCTTTTTATAAATGATATTTATCCATATTATCATATTGATGCAAAAGTATTTACGACTACTTACAAGAATAAGGAGATATCCTATTCTTTCGTTACAGATTCCGTAACTAGAGATATTAATGCTTTAATTGATATGAAGCAAAAACATCTTAATTTTTTATAGCTTGAATTGCTTAGCATGAATATTTGTGATACTATTGGTGGTTTAGCGGATTCTTTACACTTTTTTCAATGTCCAACTAGGCTAGAATTACCCTCTTTATTGATTGAGCTATTTCGTAGTATGATTTTGATATTCTTCTATATATGGGGTAGGATTTAGGTGTTTAGGAATGATTGAATATTTTTCGATTTGTTGGCCTATTTAGGCTATCTTGAAATCAAAATTTTGGTGTAATTGACTTGGTTGCTCATGTTTTAGGGAGAATTGATATCTTAGGGCTAGTTATGGATTATTTCATATCTAGAAATGAATTTAGATACCTTAGCCTAGTCCGGGGTAGAATTTGCCTAAAATGGATTTCAGGAATAAAAGTAGGCCCCTTCGATCCACCTTAGGCCAATACTTGTGTTAAGTTTTATAGACTTAAGTACGCATGATATACCCTTATTAAGCTTATTTTGGGACTTGAAGAGATTAAATTCTTATAGATTTTATAAGTTCGGTAGTTGAGAGTTAGTGCTAATCCCAGGTAAGTTTCGATGGTTATGTATGGTTGTTTAGTGATATGGCTTATGATTATGGTTTATTTGTAACGCCCAAGCTACACCTTCACTCTTAAGATTATATGGTCGCTACCAAATATAGTAACCTAACAAAGGTTGGGGTCGAATCCCAAGGAAATACATGGAATCATGGCTCTCAGCTATTGTAATCAATGGGCAGAACTAGAAAAGTAAATAGGTTTTTTTGAGTAGTAATATCGACCAAGTGGTGAATATTAATTTTGGTTGTAATCAATCGTAGGTGAACACTAGGATTTTGTTTTGTAACGCCCCGATTTTCTGAACTAGAATGCTACACGGTGTTCATGACCTCGAGGGACCACAAGCTAACCCATGACTGATATCTGTACCTGTAAACTGCATAATATCTCATAAAATATGCGGAAACATGAACTGTAAGGCCATGAGGTTCAATACTGATACATATCTAAAAAATATAGTATAACAATACCAAAAAAAACATAAATACTGAAGTCTGAACATCTAATCTAATATCTAGTCTGAAAGCCTCTAACTGAACTGAATAAGGAGTTGATGAGATATGTCCCCAACTAACTCCAACTACTGAAATAAAGTGAAAACTGAAATAGAAATGAAATCATTATGTCCTCGAAGGATGAGGACTCACGTCTAACTTTGACTGCTGATCCTGGAATTTACTGCTGATTTGGAGCTCATGCCTCTGAACCTATGGTGTAACATAAGAGAAAGCACCATAGCACAAATGCATCAGTACGTCTGAATGTACTGAATATATGAGTGAGGTAGGCTAAATGCAAAGGGTTATATGCATGAAAAATACTGACTGGTAGGAACGTGAGAGTACATATTTGCATACATAACTGTAACTGAACTCGTGGAGATACTGACTACTGAGTCTGAATACTGACAACGTGAGTGTACTGATAATGAGATTCTGAAAGACTGAGTTTATTGATATTAATATGTAAATCACTAATAAGTGATGGATCTGATACTATATTACTAATACTGAGAGACTGATACTATATTACTGATAAAGGAATGATTGTTTCTGACAATTTGAATTATGAAGAACTGCTCTGATTGACTGTATCTGACAGTCCTGAAGCTGAGTACTAATAGCATAAGTTCTGATAACTTTTGTGATTGATAGCATAAGTGACTGTATCTGATAGTCCATAAATCTGAAGGAAACTATCTGAGTTCAATTTTATTTTTGAGTTGACTGTATCTGACAGTCCTGATATACTGAAATCTGAAGAACTATCTGAGTTCTTTACTGAGACTGGGTAGCTATAGCTGACAGTCCTGAAATATGTAACTGAAATTATGGGAAGTAGTTATCTAACAGATATGCCCCAAATACGCTATAATAGCTAAGCTGGGGTCCAATCTCTGCCCCGACTGGAGGGGTGTCAATACCGCGCCACTGGTAAGGACAGTTGTGAGAACCCTATACTAGCAGGTACTCAATGAGAATGGTAGAAACCCTAAACTGATGGGTTAAGCCACCTCATCAACCTAATCTGACGGGTTAAGATGTCTCAACCTACGCTGGCTACGTAGTTCTGGAATACAAGGATGACTTACTAAGAATCACACCCTGAACTGGCGGGCGAGTTCCCATCCTTGGGTTCACTCGGTGCTAACTTCTAATCCCATCTGAAGGACAGTGAACTGAATAACTAAGCTGAACTGAATAACTGAACTGAACTGATTAGCTGAACTGATACTAATTAACTGGACTGATACTGGTGGTATTGTTTAATGAAGCTAAACTAAGTTTACTGGATTACGATGAGACAGAATGTACTGAGTTCTAAGGACTGGTTGAGAGTACTGATGTTACTGAGATTGACTGTGAATACTGAGGTTGCTGAGGTTACTGAGCACTGAGATTATGAGATTTACTGGACTACTGAGATTACTGAGATTTCTGAGTTTTCCTGAGTCACATGACTGACTGAATTCTATAGATCATGGATTGACTGAGAGTATCGTGAAAACATGACATGGCTCTAGGCACACAACTATATTTTTTGGGTAAAAGTACCCCCAGGACTCGATGGAAGGAAACTGACACAACTTGAATTTCTTGAGTACACGACCATCAATAAAAATCCATAATACATGAGTGGGGGATTTCATGAAGTACATAGTCATCATAATATCTATCATGAATAAGAATGCTTATAATCAAGTCATAAATCTCATATTCTAATATCTTAGGCATTCCGACAACATCTACTATTCATAGCAATCGAATGGAAACCATTCAAGCGTAAGGGAACGACAACATGTAACGTTTAGTTCATATTGTAATGATTTGGGGATATTATACTTCATGTATTTATTCAACATCTCAAACATGGTAGGGAAAGCATAGATATATTTTGTGTACATAATTTATATCTCCATTATCATACATGCTTTATACCACAACAATAACAACACATAATTTACATAAAAATTCATATTGGAGTGTATGATTAACATAAACTTGTTATTTAGATATCATGAAATCATGTAAATATGAAGTTCTAACATATTAGGCATTTTATCAAACACCTTGCATGCATTCTTTAAGGCATAGGTGGATTTTATACTTGCATTCTATCAATCCATCTAAAGATCATGTTTTTCAACTAACAACATAACTTTCATGAGATATACAGTCATGATACTATTATATAGCAAAACAAACAAGCATCAACATGGGTATGATCATATCACCACAATCAACCAAGCTTTTTTATTTTAAAGATTGATTCTTGAACTCCACGGACGAAAAAAATCCGTGGATGAACACTATGTATACCTTGGAAGGGAGGTTCTTGATGATTGACGGAGGAATTTCCTTGAAATTGGATCTTCAAGCTTAATTATGCAACCCTAGTTATTTTTCTCTTTTAGTGCTCTTGGATGATGAGGTTTGAGATGTGAATAGGGTTGTAATGTTTTTAGAAGCTATATATTTCGTAGGGTTAAGTTTAGGGACGTGTAAGGAGTGTTAAAAGACTTAATTACCCTCAAAATAACTCAAAACGGAGTGTTTTTGGCATTGGAACTGACTTATACGTCGCCCAAGTGATTGCCTAAGCTAGGTTAGGTGGCGCCTAAGCTAGGTTAGGCGGCGCCTAACCAATCGCCTATACTTGGGTTGGGCGGCGCCTAACCAATCGCCTATGCTTACTGTCTCTCACGAAAAAGGGCATAACTTTTCGCTCAGGAATTGGATTAAGGCAAAATTGGTATTGTTGGAAAGCTAATTCAATTATCTACAATTTAATGGGTAGAAATATGTAGAAATACCACATTAACATCGATTTATACTCATTCAAAGATGACCCTTGCAAAATCGAACACTAAAACTTGATGGATTCAAAAACTCTTAGCTTGTATTACCTTAAGTGACTCATATGAACATGCTTAATACATCATAAGCTATATTATATCTAGGATACTTATTGTAAGTCATGAACTAAAATGCTACTCATAGGATAGGAGGTTTCATATGTAGGAAAAATGGTTCGTCTCCTAGCTTAGAAACATACGGGGTATTACAATATCTCCCCCTGGATTCTCAAGTCTGTAGATTTATCGTGCTTTATTGAACCCACCCAATAACTTGCATGCAAAATATGATAAGTTATGTATCATCTACAATCTTTTAGATGAGCATATGGATTTCACCTTTTACCTTTTGAGTCTCAGGATGTCGCCTTACTAACCCTTATCTTGATCCCAGTTAACTATTAACTTTTAAGTCTCTAGTTATTAGATGAAAGCTAACCGTTTTACTTAGATAATACCTAGTAGCGTGGATCGATAGCTAAACTTCAAATTACTATTGTACTTATATTTTCCTAGTCACTACTCTTCTTTTGGAGTAATTAGAAATAATCTAGGTGGGATTCTAAAGTTTACAACCGCAAAGATATCTATTAAAGTGAAGATAATACAATGCATGCATGGGTATGGTTCAGAACAATAATAACACTTCCCATACTTCGTTAATCCGCCAGGATTTTCACAACTCTAGCTAAGGGTTTTTAGCTGCTCATGCTTGTGAAGTAATCAACAATATTCATAATTGAAAGCATAAGATGAAATCATAATAATCACAAGTAAAAACTCAACACTTTACTAAAATAATCAACCAAAATCAATACAAGAGAATTCCAAGACCAAAATTGAATCTCAGAACCAAAATATGTTCGTAAGTATCAAGAGTGCGTAACTTATACTAAAAGACACATAAGGGGTGTTTATAGTACATGAGGAAACCCTAAAAGTAAAATTTGGATGACAAAGGACAAAAAGGGGTTAGTGGCCACATATGGTGTCTATATGTGGCCTGGCCTTGGGTGTATGTGGCACATGCAGCTTGAGGTTGGGCACATATAACACCTACATGGGCTGGAAAAATTTCCTGAAGCTTCTACCCTCGGGATCTTGGACTTCTGGCACCTACCTTACCTACACGTGGTCCATATGTACTACATGCACTCCATATGTTGACATAGGTAAGTTTTGGAAGTTATTTTTCAGCTCTTTTACTCTTGGGATCTTCACTTTGGGTACTTACCTTAGTCTTATATAGACCACATGTGCTATATGTGGTCCACATGTCGACATAGGTAAGTGTTGGACCTTTCAATACTTGCAACCATGCTTCAAATCTTCAACTTTCATCACATGCGTTGGTCACGAACATATGGAAAGTGCAATGAATACCCAAAATTGATCAAATAAATAGCCAAAAACACCATTTTTTATTTTTTTCATGAACTTGGCATCCAAAACCTAGTTTTCTACAAAACATACCCAAAACGCATTATATCAAACAAAACAACCTAAGAAACTTGCATATTTTCCCCATTTTAAGTATCGAAAGTGCTATATTTCTATAACATTTTATTTATTTATATGGTGTATTGACATTTTCTATTGATATATAAGTTTTGGTTCAGGTCCAACATTTGATGATAATGTTGATAATAATAATAATTCCGATTTAAGTTTGACAATTGATGATGATATTTGTATTATGAGTTTCAGTTCAATTTTTGGCAAATGATGCTATAATTTGCATACTGTTAAGGATGATATAATAATGATGATATGAGTCCTGGTTTGAGTCCGAAATTGGGAGTTGGGAATGATATGATTCAATATGGATAATTTGATGGTTATAGTTGATATTCCATAGAGTTATGGATCTTTGATTGTACTCTCCAGGCTTATGAGAGACATTATTTACTTTTTCGTACTTATTGGCTTATAAGGGCAAATTTAGTAGTTACAATAGTGTGATATTTATGTTACTTTTTTATATTTATTTATTTACTTATGCACAGTAGTGTTGGGGCGTGTTTCGAGGTTTGCCTTTTTTACCTTGACTTGGCTTATCTTATCTTGTGTCTTATTGTACTTATATGATGATTTTTCTTAGTCGATTGATGATGCCTACTGAGTACTTGTGGTTTTGTGCTCGTACTACACTTCTGTATCTTTTTGGTACATATTCGAGTACCATTTACCACCATTGATATGGCGTTAGTACAAGGTTAATTTTAGAAATTGGGTGAGCTCTTAGAGTTATAGTTGCCTTCTTTTTTCTACTTATCTATGTCTAGTCTTTCGTTTTTGAGACAGATTGTATTTGACTATTTATATATATGGTTCATTTGTAGTAGCTCTTGTACCGACATTACTGATTCTTGGGATGGTTGTTGACCCTTTATCTATCTATTAAACTTTTATGACTTTTAACTCTTTAAATGTTGATTTTTGGCTTTTAGGCAATTTTTCACCAATTTAGCCCATTGCGTGTAGCTCCGAGTCACGGTTTGGCTTACCTACTAGTGGGATAAAATAGGTGCCATCATGACTCATAAATTGGGTTGTGGCAAATTAGTATAAGATACTAGATTTCACCGGTATTGTTGGTACAAAAGTAAGTTTCTAGTAGAGTCCCGCGAATCAAAATTATGATGTTTGTTTCTTATGTTCGGGATGCTATAGGACCTTCTTAGGAGTTTTTCACTTCTTTTATTTATTTCGTGCTAAGAGTCTGGGTTGATTTTGAAATCATTCCTTTGGTTTTACTCTTTGATAGATGGCTAGGACACGTGCTACAGCTATATGATACGAGGGTCTTAAGATTGAGCCTAAGGATCCCGTTGCTGTTTGTAGAGAACATATAGGTCATGGACAACCTTGGGATGTATCCCCAACTAGATTCTAGGATAGGGGCCCTTCACCAGACCCTATTCTTGCTCCCAAGCCAATGATTCTTCTGCCCTAGCCAACGATGGCCTAGGGACCAACCCAGGCTCCACCAAAGTTTATTTCTTCTTCAATGCTCAAGGATGCTTTAGTTAAGCTTTTGTGTAATAACCTTCTAGGTCAATTTTCATACTTTCACTTATTTTGTTGTTAGAGCTTTTTCATAGATGCCCCAAGTCGTTTATGACTTACTAGGATTGATAGTTCGATCAGCGGGCAGTTCATCTGGTATTTAGAGTTAGTTTATTAAGAAGTCTTCACTGGTTCCAAATAGCCATTGGGAATAAACTTTAGTGAAACAATCTCGGATGCAAATTCTATTAGTACCAGCAACTTCGAAATATTGATATTAGGCTAGGTAGACCTTTTGTTTGACCCCGATGCACCCGAGCTCATTTCAACCTATTGGTCAAAAAGTTGAAAAATTTGAAATTTGAATATGGGACCCATATTTGGTCATAACGATCTTATATGAAAAATCTGATTTCACCATTGCATTTGAAATATCAAATTTAGTATGGTTACATAGTTCATTTGCATATATCGTATTCCAAATGGGTCCCGGTGCCTTAGCAAAAACTTAAAAATTCTAAATTTTAGCTTTCAGCGGAGGTCTGGTGCCATGGCAATCGCACCCCAATTTGCAGAGGGGTATTTCGATTGCACAAGGGTGTGTTATGATCACAATATTTAGTTTGACGTCAGATAGTGTGATTTTGGTCTGCATGTTGCAATTGCAAGATCTGATTACCCAGTAATTGTATAAAAAGGCCCCTTAGGCCGCATTTTGGCCATTTGTCACCCATTCTCTTTATGCAAAAACCCTAAAGGGTGTGGTAACTCAAAATTGAGACTTGTGGGTGACTTGGGAGCTTGATTAACACCTATTATCGCAAATATCTTCATATTCAAGTATCTTGGTGAAATTCTTGGTTCTTAGCCAAAACCCCAATTAGCTTGAGGGCTTGAAGCCCAAAGGTCGTGATTATGATGTTATAATTATTTCAGGAATATTTTGGGCCCAATACCGTGCTATGTTATGAGTTGACTGTTCGGGAAGTGTTTATCCTTGAAGGGATATGGTTATAGTTTATTGATATATTAATGTTTATGGTTCCATTATTTGAATACTGATGATGACATGCATGGATCCAGTACATTCACGATTGTTGCATCTATGATTGATATGATTCCAATTAGATTATAATCTTATTACTATTTTCACTAATTAAGGGTTAAAGCCCATTTCTACCTTAAAATGGATTTCTTTACAATAATAATTTCCTATCTTAATGAATAACTTATATTTACAAGAGACAAATAATGATGTTTAAAAGATGTGACCGAGATAGATTTTGGTCTGTGATTTGATACTACTAATTACTCCGGTCGTGAGAGATTTTAACCCTTTCTACATTTTTTATAATGATTTAATCCCAAAGTTCACTCTGGGCAACAGACTTATGGATTTGCACTCTTTTATCAACGACTTGAGTTCATAAACCTATTATCTCCAGATACACATCTCTCCGATATGGGACAGAGGAAGATACTAGATTGATGATGTAACTTTTGGGTAAAACTCGACGACAGATTTTAGTTTTGATATTATATATATGTGTGCTGATAATTATGATGATACCGATTATATCCTCAATAAGGCCGGAGGACATTGTGATGATATATATACTCGGCAAGGCCAGAGGATAGTGTGATGATAATATTAATATCGATAAGGCCAGAGGATGATTACGATCATATTTCTGGTGAGGCTGGAGAATTATTACATTGATGTGACTATGTGTACATCTATCGATTCAATTCTAGCTAGCCCTATGTATGGCGATTTTATATATATATACCCGACAAGGCTGAAGGATGATTATGATGATGATGGCTATGATGATAATGGTTATGATGATGATTGTTATGATAGTGATGGTTAAGATGATGATATTATAATACTTGGATCAGTTATGGTATGTGGATTCTGTTGCATTCATTCTTGCATGCGCATTGCCTATCACCAATTTATGCCTATATCTATCAGCCCATATGGGGGTGGAGGGTGGGGTTGCATAGGTATAGGTGATGACTATGACTTATGGTGTGTTATATGTTGATTGAACCTTCTAAACCTAGGGAGGTGAGGGCACGTGATAGGCTCGATTAGGTATTTGATTATCCGTATTAGCTGGTTACTCGCGTTGTTATTGGCATTGTTATTATCATATTTATGGTTAGTTTATGATAGACTGGTCACTTATTCAGTATCATGACTTGAGGTATGATTTTGACCTCTTTTATCTTACGATTATATTACTATACGTGATCATCTGATGACTTGATATATGGATTAGAACCTTGAGTATTCTAGCACTAGCTCATGCTATGGTTAAGAGGTCTTAAATAGCTAGTCTAGTGATCTAGGCTCTACTTTGAGTAGACCTTATTATATATATATATGCTTACTTAGTTATGTATCTATGATGTTACCGTATATCCCTTTCTTCCCTTGATCCATATTGTATATTCATTCCTTGGCCTTGTACACTTATTTATATATATATATATATATCTTTTTTTTCTTTTATCTTGTATATTAGCAGTGATATTCATTATAGTATTGAGATTCCTAGGTATGGATGGAATAAGATAGTGCATTCTTACTACTTCCTTAGCCTTGTATGTTAGTCTCTTAGACATGAATAAGATAGTTTATCCTTATTATCTCATTGGCTGTCTTATATGGTTGTTGGACGTGTAGTTTTCCATTCTGTTTATATGTTATGTATATATATATCTGCTTTATCTTTGGAGCTTAGTCAGTAGCTTCCTACCGAGCACCACATGTTTGGTACTCATACTACTTTCTTGCAGCCTACAATCATAGTACAGGTTATCTCTATTGATATGTGCATCGTGTGGAGCAGTGATGATTCAGAAACTAGAGCGTGCTCCTGCCATTTGGAGTATTACTTATCTCTCTCTTATGTACTAGATTAATCTCTATGTTGTACTCAGAGATAGTTCTATCAGTGTATTCATTTGTACTTCACTTTGAAATCTGGTTATGTAGAAGCTCTTGTACTTATACCACCATGTTTTGGGGACTATGTTATGTAATTGATCTTTTATTTCATATATTCCACTTTCTTACCTTTAACTTGGGTAGTTCGTTATTAGTCGTTTTGACTAAAAGTTTTGGTTGTCTACTAATGTGTTATAGTGGCGCCATCACGGCTTTAAAAATTGGGTTATGACATTTTGGGAGTTGTTGTTGGTGCACTATCTGATGGTGCACAGTCTATAGATTAGATCGGTACCAAGGTGAGGGCGCATCCTGTAGCTGCAATTCCCAGAGTTGAGGTACCTTCTATATCGGTGGTTGTCTAGCCCGTAGTTATCCAGCCAGTAGTTTCTCAACCAGTGGTTTCCCAACACTCTATGTCTGTTAAGGAGTAGAAGATGTTGGGTAGGTTCTTGAGATTGGCTCTACTTTGTTTTTTTGGTGCATTGGCGAGGATGCATATGAGTTCTTTATTGTTTATGAGGATAGACTCCATAATTTAGGCCTAGTTGTGACTCGTGGTGTAGATTACACTACTTTTTAGTTGGACTTTGCTACTTAACATTGGTGGATAGGTCACCCTGATTCCAGGGCCAGCTGGATCTCCCCCTTTGACATGTACTTAATTTTTTGATATCGTTTTGGAGAAGTATATGCCTTGAAGTCTTAGGTATCATTTAAGGGATCGGTTCTTGAGGTCGGAGTAGCGCTCCATAACTATTGTGGAGTATGAGGCTCGATTTCATAAGACAGTAATTTAAGATTCAGTCCATCTTATTATTATTCCATTATCTTATCTAATCAACTTGAGACTCAATAGGTGAAAGTTGAACTAAAGACACAGATAAGGAGCAATAAGGCGACACCCTGAGACTTACAAGGTAAAGGGTGAGATTTATCAATATGTTCAAAAAATGGTTTATGATACATATCTTGTTGACTTTACATGCAGAGTAGCAGAATAAGTGCGTTGAACACGAGAAATTTATGGAGTTGATAAGTTAGGGGGAACACAGTCCTAGTGTTTGTCTTCTATTGTTTACAAACTCAAAGCATTCAGGTTTGGTTACTACTTTCGATTGATTTCAAATCCCCCCTTTTACTTTTCCGCACTGCTAGTGGATTTTAGAAAGTTAAGCAACTGTTCAATGTTTTCCCTATGGGATTGACCCCAACCTAGTTGGGTTACTATATTTGGCATCAATCGCAGCATATTTCTTTGGAGGTTAGTTTTAGGCGACATCAAACATTGGCATCATTACCGGGGAAGATGGTTTGAGTATTTGGGTGAATTGGTGAAGTTTGCTGGTTTTATATTTTTTCTTAATTTGGCATACGTCAGTATATGTCAAACACTAGGAGAAGAGGCGATCCCTTACTCCCTTTAGATCCAGAGCCTGAAAGAATTTTTCAAACACCGAGAAAGATGTCAAGACAAGTTTTTGATGGTGTTCCTATTGAGGTTAAAGACCCTCTTCCTCCACCTGCTGATCTAAATGTGGAACTTCTACATGCTTCAGGTGATCTAGAAAATGTTATAGATTTATAGAAGCAACAACTTCTAGCTGCTATAAAGGAGAGAGAAAAGCAACTGAAGAGGCACAAGACCAAAGAAGACTAGCTAGGCCATATCAAGTGGCCGAGCATCGAGACAAAGTTTAGAGAGGTAGAGCTTCATTAATCCCTGTATATTGGTACCTACACCCATACGATGATGAAGAGAATATGGTTTTTGTTGAAACTACTAAAACATGAGCCTTATTTATTCAGAATTTATGCGGATGGGATTATTCATAGATTTATATCTGAGATGGAGATGATGAGCATACTTGAGGCTTGTCACTCTTCACCAGTTAGGGGTCATCATGGAAGAACCCGTACAACCCATAAAATATTACAATGTGGATATTATTGGCCACCAATATACAAAGATGCATATGATTTTGCTCCAGTTTATGATCAATGTCAACACCAAGGTAACATCTCTAGATGACATGAACTTTCTATGACTCCTATCTTAGAAGTGGAATTATTTGATGTATGGGGTGTGGATTTCATGGGACCTTTTCTGAGTTCATTTGGCATGATGCATATTCTGATGGTTATGGATTATGTTTCTAAATGGGTGAAAGCGGTTGCTCTCCCCAATAATGAAGCACGCAGTTTTACTGCATTTTTGAAAAAAATATATTTTTCTCGATTTGGCATGCCACGTGCTATCATTAGTGATGGTGGGTCAAATTTTTGTAATCTTCTATTCAAAAGTTTGCTTGATAAGTATGGAGTAAAACACAAGGTGGCAACACCTTATCATCCACAAACTAGTGGACAGGTTGACCTGTCCAACAGAGAAATCAAGTCCATCTTGGCGAAGATAATAAATGCCAATAGGACTGATTGGTCATAAAAGTTAGATGATGCATTATGGATCATTGGTACTTTACTTTGTCAGCTAAGGCATGTCACTTGCCTGTTGAGCTTGAACATAAAGCACTAT
This sequence comes from Capsicum annuum, assembly GCF_002878395.1. Taxonomy (NCBI): domain Eukaryota; kingdom Viridiplantae; phylum Streptophyta; class Magnoliopsida; order Solanales; family Solanaceae; genus Capsicum; species Capsicum annuum. The sequence goes on from NC_061122.1 coordinate 79,248,994, forward strand.
GGCTTTGAAAAAGCTGAATTTTGAGTGGCAGGATGCAACTAAGTCAAGGATGAATAAGATGAATGAGTTGGATGAATTACGACTTCAGGCATATGAAAGTTCTATAATTTACAAAGAAAATATGAAACTGCATCCTGATCGCAAGATTAAGAAAAAGATCTTTAAAAAAAGTGACCAACTATTTCTCTACAATTCAAGGCTTTGCTTGTTTCCAAGTAAGTTAAAGTCTAGATAGAATGGTCCATTTACTGTGCTAAGAGTGTTCCCATATGGTGCTTTGGAATTAAAGCAGGATGGTGAAGCCCAGTTCTAGGTGGACGGGCAAAGAGTAAAGCATTACATAGGTAACACTAAAGAAGTCAATGTAATTTTTGAGATGGACCTTGGTGAAGTCTGAGTAACCAAGGCAATTACATCATGCCGTGATGTTAAATCAAGTACTGCATAAGAGGCAACCCATGAGGGTTGTACTATTCTGGGGTTGGATCAGGAAGCTTTGAGGTTGAGGTTGTTCCTATTTTCATTGACAAGTGAAGATCACTATGGTTAGGGAAACTTCCAAGAGGTTCAATCAATATTTAGTATGAGTTGCGTAGACAGTTTTTGAACAGATATTTCCCTCCTGTAAGGATACTACAGTCGAAAGATAAAATCTATAATTTCAGACAGTTACCTATGGAATCCATGTATGAAGCGTGGTTAGATTCAAGAAGAAACTGAGCATGGAACCTAATCACAGAATGATAGGGTCTAGTTTGTTTGAAATCTTCTACAGATCTCTAAATGTCAATTCTAGAGTGATGGAAGATATAATTTTGGGAAGTGCATTTATGCGTCTTCAGTAGGATGATGCACAATATATGCTAGATGATATTTTGATGACTAATCGAGGATGGCATACTAGAGATATTGAGTGTGATGCAGGTGCATATGCTATTAGAGCAAATTATAATTATGGAGCTGGTCAATATTCAATAGTGCAAGAGGTTGCACAACTTCAAATAGATATTGAGCTACTTACTAAATAATTTACAACTATGAGTGCTAAGAAAGTGAATATAGTTAGGGCACAGGGATCTACTTTTAGGATTATTGAGACTGAATCTGAAGAGGGAGAAAAGTGTCTTGATCATCGATTGGCAGATTTTTGATTCCAAGGGTAAGGGAATTAAGGTCAAAACTATTATAATGAAAGATACAGAGATAGAAGTAGAGAGAGAGGTGATTGGCATTAAAAAGATGATTATTAAGGAGAATAGTGATAGGTATGTTCCACTAGGTGGTCGTGATTCAAAATCCAGAATGGAGGCACTTTTTTCAATATTAGTCAAAGGATAAAAAAGTCAAGAAAGCTGTCTTAAAGAGATTAAGGCAGATCTGTCAGGGATAAATCAGAAAATTAAGTCACATGCTACCGCAATCAAACAGTTGGAGCAATAATTTGTTCAGATGTCAGCCACAGTAAATCAAAGGTAGCCTGGCACTCTCCCTTGTAAAATGGTGGTAAATCCAAAGAATGATAGTCACTACCATGCCATTACCACTATAGTGGTAAACCTACAGTGGATCCACCTGTACCCAATATAGATGAGCAAAAGAATGATGATGATCTTATTGATGTGGAGAGTAGTAAAAAACAAGATAAAGGAAATGGCACGGTCAAGGAGCCTATTTTGAAGTCCATCTAGAGACGTCTCCCTCTTTTTTCTCAAAGTCTAGAAAATAAAAAAGAAGATAGTTAGTATAAGAAATTTTAACCTATGTTGAAAGAGCCATCAGTCAACACCCCATTTGTAGCGGCATTAGAAAAAATGCCAGGATATGCAAAATTCATGAAGGATCTAATAACCAAAAGAGGTCAGTCAGTTATGAGCTAGTCAACAATATTCATCATTGCAGTGCTGTAGCTACTAGATCATTGGTAAAGAAGAAAATGGATTCTGGTCTTTTCACTATTTCTTGCACCATTAGATCTTTCGACATCACTCGGGAATTATGGGATTTAGGTGCTAGTATTAACCTCATGCCATTAGTAGTATTTGAGCAGTTAGTGTTGGGAGCTCCAAAACCAACACCATGAGACTAGTGATGGCAGATCGGACGGTGAAAAAGCCAGTTGATTTCTATATAATGTATTGGTGAAAGTGGCTTCTTTCATTTTTCCTTCTGACTTTGTCATATTAGACAATGAAGTAGACTTTTAAGTCTGTATTATTTTGGGGAGACCATTCTTGGATACATTAAGGACGTTGATTGATTTAGATCTAGGACATCTAATGTTGAGACTCAATGATGAATATATGATATTCAATGTATGCTAATCCATGAAACATCCTGATGAGTTAAGAGTGATATCTGTGATTGATGTGTTTGATGAAGAGATAGATTCATTCTATGATGTTGACTTAGTAAATATTTAGGATGATGTTTCTGATGCTATTCCTATTGAAGAGAGGTTGAATATTGAACCTCTAGCAGCCGTGATCATGAACTTCGACAACGATGATATTAATGACTATGATGAGATGGTATGTGCACTCTATGGGAGTGGGGTTATTATACTTATGCACCAAAGAAGCTTAATTTAGATCTGAAAAATAGAACCACTCCACCTACTCACCCATCTATTGAGGAGCCACCCATATTAGAGTTGAAGGCTCTCCCTTCTCATTTGCGATATACATTTTTGGGGGTCAACAATACTTTGCCGTTAATAATTACAGCTAGCTTGATTGATATAAGAGTGGAAGCTTTACTATCAGTACTACTAAGATTCAAGAGAGCCATTGGTTGGTCCATTATAGATATTATTGGTATACCGCTTAGTATTCGTACTCATAAGATTAAACTTGAACCGAATTATGTTCCAAGTACAAACATCAACGTAGACTCAACCCTTCTATGCAGGAGGTAGTAAAGAAAGCTATAATCAAGTAGTTAGATGCTGGTGTAGTATATCTCATTATTGATAACAAGTGGGTCAGTTTGGTATAATGTGTTACGAAGAAAGACGGTATTGCTGTTGTGCCTAATGAGAAAAATGAGTTAGTATTAATAAGGCCAGTCACAGGATGGAGAGTATGCATGGATTATAGAAAACTAAATGCATGAACTCAGAAGGATCCCTTCCCTATCCCCTTCATGGACCAGATGCTGGTTAGACTTGTAGGAAGAGGATGGTACTTCTTTCTGGATAGGTACTCAAGTTACAACCAAATCACTATTTCGCCCGAGGACCAAGTGAAAACAACCTTAGGACCAAGTGAAAACAGCCTCCACTTGTACTTATGGGACCTTTGCATACAGACGTATGTCATTTGGGTTATGTAACACTTCAGCCATATTTCAGAGATGTATGATATCACTCTTATCTGATATGGTCGAAGACACCGTCAAAGTATTTATGGATGATTTCTCAGTCGTTGGTGATTCTTTTGATGATTGCCTAGTTCACTTGGAAAATGCCCTTAGAGGTGTTAAGAATGCAACTTGGTACTTAATTAGGAAAAGTTCTATTTTGGTTAAAGAAGGTATAGGGCTTGAACAAAAAATTTCAAAAAGGATATTGAAGTAGATAGAGTAAAGATTAAAATGATCAAAAAATTACCTCCACCAATTTCTGTGAAGGGTGTTCGAAGCTTTTTGGGACAAGATTGCCAACCCTCTTTGTAGGCTCTTGAGAAAGGGGTGAAATTTTATTTTATTAAAGCATTCTTGAAGGCTTTTGAATGTCTAAAAGAGAAGTCGATGACTGCTACTATCATAGTATCCTTAAAGTGGTCCTTGCCATTTGAGGTTCTATGTGACACAAATGGATTGGCCTTAGGTGTTGTACTAGGCCAACGAAAAAAAAGGATCCTTCATCCCATATACTATGCTAGTAGGGCACTAAATCCTGCTCAAAAGAACTACACTATCACTGAACAAGAGTTATTGGTTGTGGTTTTTGCCTTTGGGAAGTTTAGATCTTAATTGATTAGGACAAAGGTGATTGTGCACACGGATTATGCAGCATTGCGGTACTTAATAGCAAAGAAATATGCAAATCCTAGATCGATTAAATGGGTTCTATTGATTCAAGAATTTGATTTCAAGGTCATGGACAGAAAAGGCACTAAGAATTAAGTTGCGGATCACTTGTATAGACTTGAGGAGGAAGCTATGAAGAATGTTGAAGATGGGCTCGAGATCGATGATAATTTTCTAGATGAGTAGATATTAGCAGCCTCCCCAAATCTAATTCCATGGTTTGCAGATATGCAAATTATTATCTAGCCAGTGATCTAGTCTCAGAAGATCTTTCCTTTCAGTAGTGAAAAAAAGTTTATGCATGAGGTAAGGAAATTTTTCTGGGATGAGCCTTATTTAGGCTGTATTTGTTTCTTTTTATGATTCAGACGTTTGAATCTAAATCCACATCTGAATAATTAAGATGTTGTCTCTAGATATAAAAACTAAATGGTTAAGGTTGTTTGTTTTTCAACATTTAAATGTGCAATTTTTTTATTTGTACATATAATAAAATAAAAAATATAATTCAAATAAAAAATTAACTATATATTAAGTATGTAATTTAATAAAATAGAATTATTATTTGATTGAGAAGAAATATTTATGTTTGTTAGTGATATGGAAATGGTTTATAATGGTGGTTGCAGTGACAATGATTGATGTTAATGATTAATAATGTTGGTGGTAATAGTTATGATGGTTGGTATTGTAATGACTATTATGATGGCAGCAATTGATGGTGGTGGTGGTGGTGGTTGTGATGTGACGTTGATTGATGTTAGTAGTTTGAGGTATTAATTGTGTTGGCTGAAAAATAAAAGCATGATTGTTGATGATGTGTTGGTGCTAATTGGAGATATTGTTTGTTGTGATGGTGGAGATGGTTGTTAGTAGAGTCAAATTGTAGTAATGGTAGTGGTAGAAGTGGTGGTAGAGGTGGTGTTACTAGTGACAATGGTGGTGGCGGCCGAAGAATGTATGGAGGTTGTGATGTATTAGTGATAGTTAGTGGTGGTGCTAAATGTGATAGATGAGTTGGTCGGTAGTAGGGATTGGCCGGTAGTGGTTGATGATGCTGGTGTTGTTGACGGAGGTGGTGATGGTGAATATAATTAGAATAATAGAGGTAGTAGGTGTGGTAGTGATTGACAATAGTGGTTGGTAGCTATATTTGTTGTTGATGGTGGTGGTGAAGATAGAGTTGGTTAGTGGTGGTGGGTAGTGGTTGACAATGATGGTGGTGGTAGAGGTGACTGCTGATTATGAATAGACTGGTAAATATAATCCAACACTAGAATATCTCTCCAGACCTATTAAGACTTTGTTCTAGATTTGAAAGATTAAGACCTATTCAGATCTATTAAGAGTTAAAATTTTAATAAAAAATAAATGCACTTAATGGTCTGAAGTCTGAATCATTCAGATTTAGACCTCCATTAAGTTCAAACAAATGAGGCCTTATTCAAAATTTGTGAGGATGGGATTATTCGTAGATGTATACCTGAGGTGGAGATGATAAGCACACTTGAGGCTTATCACTCTTCACCAGTTAGGGGTAAACATGTAGGAACCCGTACAACCCACAAAATCTTACAATGTGGGTATTATTGGCCAACAATATACAAAGATGAACATGATTTTGCTTCAGCTTGTGATTAATGTCAACACCAAGGTAACATCTCTAGACGATATGAACTTCCTATGACTCCTATCTTAGAAGTGGAATTGTTTGATGTATGGGGTGTGGATTTCATGGGACCTTTTGTTTGGCATGAAATATATTTTGGTGGTTCTGGATTATATTTCTAAATGGGTGAAAGTGGTTGCGCTCTCCAACAATGAAGCACGTAGTTTCAATGTCTTCTTGAAAAAGCTTATTTTCCCCGATTTGGCACACAACGTGCTATCATTAGTGACGGTGGGTCATATTTTTGTAATCGTCTATTCAAATGTCTACATGAGAAGTATGGAGTGAAATACAAGGTGGCAATACCTTATCATCCACAAACTAGTGGATAGGTTGAGGTGTCCAATAGAGAAATCAAGTCCATCGTCGTGAAGCCAGTAAATGCCCACATGACTGATTGGTCATGAAAGTTAGATGATGCATTATGGGCTTACCGAATAGCTTTAAGACCCCTATTGGTACTTCACCTTATCATCTATTGTATGGCAAGACATGTCACTTGCCTGTTGAGCTTGAGTATAAAGCACTATAGACTTTGAAAAAACTGAATTTTAAGTGGAAGGATGCAACTATGTCAAGGATGAATAAGATGAATGAGTTGAATGAATTCCGACTTCGAGCATATGAATGTTCTGCACTTTACAAAGAAAAGAAGAAAATGTATCCTGATCGCAAGATTGAGAAAAAGATCTTTGGAAAAGGTGAACAGGTATTGCTCTACAATTCAAGGCCTTGCTGAGTTAACATATAATCCCATAACTGTTTGTAGGGACTGGCTGAGGGAGCACTATCTTAAGGACTTAAGCTTCACTATTTCTGTTACCTCAAAACTAAGGGAGAGTTAGCATGAATAGAGAAAGATGAGGATCTGTATAAATTTCTTAGATAATACTTCTACTGCACGATCTAAGACTTGAAAGAAGGGAAATATTTTCTAAATGCCTTGTAGCCTCTCGAAGAAATGTACAGATGTCTCCGTACCATTTAGTAAGACTCTACTAGACATGGATTCATAGACACCCTAGGACACTTGAACTTTATGCGCTCTGATACCAAGTTTATAACGCCCCAAAAATCTATTCCAAGATGTCACACGACACTTGGAACCACAAGTGATCCCAAGCTAACCCATGAACTGGTATACTGTTAAGAAATTGAATTATGGCATAATAAATAACTATTTACTGTGTGTAAACATGTCATACTAAAGATCTAAAATAGATATAATACTAATGAAGCTTTACAATCTGATAAATCTGAAGGATGAAGCCTCTACTATACTGACTATAGATAGTTGGGACATGCCTCCAACTACCACTAATCAATACACATGAAAGTAAATGAACTGTACATAAACTAAAACTATCTGGAGTTCCCAAAGTAGGAGAACGCAGCACCTGCTGACTGAAATCTGCAACTATCTGATCGTGATGTGTATGCTATAACTGGTACCTACATAACAAGGAAATATAGCCGCATAAGTGTATATGTGGATTAGTACTTCTGGAATGTATTGAGTATGCAGGGGTGAATGCAATAAGTAAAACAGATTTCATACGTAATCGTAAAATATGCATGCTAAGTGTAAGTAGACTCACCAATAAGCTGGAATAAACTGAAAGCTAAAAACATCTCAAAACATGAGTAATAAACATGATTTGATAAGCTGGTGAATCTCTATACTTAGTTTCTATAAAACTTACTTTATTGCTATAAGTCTAACTGGAGCCGGGATATGATAACACATAGATACTGTATGAATACTGGGTATCTAAAACTAGACTATACTTAGTTTAAATAACTGGACTGAAACTATAGAGTATTATGCATATGAGAAAGGGACTGACTGAGTAACATGAGATAACAGAGCATGAATTTATGAAAACTGTATTATTTGAGAATGCAAAACCAAACGTATAATATGATGTTGAAATAGTCTATAAACTGAGAGACTGAAATGATAACTGGATAATTGATAAAAGTACACTATGGTCAAGCAAACCTGAAACTGAACTGAGTTACTGATCTGATTACTAGACTGAGACTGTGATTGAGACTATAACTAATACTGTAACTAAGACTCATGCTAGAACTAAATACTGAGTTCTGATAATTGAGTGACTGATAGCCAGGATTATGGATAACTATATTATTGATAAATGGGGGACTGTATCTTACAGTCCTATTTCTGTGGAACTATAACGAGTTCTGTACTAAGCTGAGTGACTGTATGTGACTGTCCTAAATTTGTAGAACTGAACTGAGTTCTCTACTGAGTTGGGTGACTGTATCTGGCAACCCTGATTCTGTAGAACCTAACTGAGTTCTATACTGAGGCTAAAACTAAAACTGTAGAAAGTAATTATCTAATCGACATGCCCTTTTCTGAAAAAATTAGGGTCCAACATGTACCCCAGTTGGAAGGGTGTCAGTACCGTGCCACGGGTAAAGGCACTAAAAGGTACCATCATTTGGCAGGTACTCTAATGAGAATGGTGGTACCCTCATCTAAAAGGTTAAAACACCTCATCAACCCTCATCTGGTAGGTTTGATGTCTCAACCTATACTGGTTACGTAGTTCTGGAATGCAAGGATTGCTTCTAAGGATCACACCCTCTGTTGACAGGTAATTCCCCATCCTTGGGTTCACTCAGTGCTGAATCCTACTCCCATCTGAATAGACACTGAACTAATTTTCTAGTTCATACTAGGCCTGACTGAACTATTACTGTTTGTACTTTTTAATTGAACTGAACTGTGTTCACTGAGTTCCTTTGACTGACGGAAATACTACTGAATTTTGTTAACTGATTGAATACTATAGAGTTCTGAACTGATTACTAAATACTACTGAGGTCTGAACTAAATACGAAATACTATTGAGGTCTGAATTGAATACTGAATACTACTGAGGTCTAAACTGAATACTGAACTGGACTGATACTTAGATTATTGAGATTTTCTTGAGGTCTGTAACTGATTGAGTTCTACTGAGTTTTGTAACTGACTGACAGTACTACTGATCGTAATGTGATTGATACTGTTCTATAACTGACACTGGCTCTAGGTAAACAACTAAATTATCGGATATTAAATACCCCAAGACTTGATAGCATGAAAGTAAAGCATGGCATGATCATAATAGCATAACAATAGTTAGTTGTCAACAATGCTTTCATTTAGAAATTTTGTCAAACACTTGGAGGTTATGGACTTGTACATGGATGAGAACACATGGTAACATGTCATGATTACCCTGTTCAATTCAAATGAGCATTCTATCAAGCACATGGAGATTAATACTTGGACATGGGAATATCTTAAAAACATGAGACCATAGCATGGTTTCATAAGAAACACCATGAATTGGGGAAATTACATGAAATTCACTTGAAATAGGACATGGGCATTTCATCACAACATATAAGGATCAAACATGTGGAAAACATGAACTTAAAAATAAGGAATTATTTCTAATTATCTTGAATATAGGATCCACCATGGAATCAAACTAAAACTCTAAGGACATGATATGTAAGCCTTTGTTCAAAATCATTCTTGTAGGCATTTCATCAAACACTTGTAATTCATGGTTTAGGCTAAGCATGGGAGTAGTTAAAAATAGTAGTGATAGCATGATTTCACCTCTAAAATCATCGATTAGAGTTTAAATTTGGTAAATAATACCAGTCAAACATGTAAGGTTAAATATCACCCACAATATCATGAAAACATGATATAAGTTTGAGATTCATGAAATGGGAACATGTAAAGATTATAACTTTAAACTTGAAATTTGAGTTTTGGGCTCCATGGGTGAAAAAGGACCCATGGATGAACTCCCACATACCTTAAAGCCTTAATCTTAAAGGAGAAACACAATCTTGAAAGCATTCTTCAATTAGGAAACTTGATTCTTGATTCCTTTCTTAAAGAAAATTTCATGGAGTTCTTGATGTTCTTGAGGAGGCTAGGGTTTTGTTGGAGAGAAAAAAATGATTAATAATGTATCTAATGTTTTTGGGGTTGAAATTAAGTGTTAGGGGCATATTTGGGTGAGGGGAATTGACCAAAGTGTTCCTAGACCTTTTAGGAACTGAATTAACATGTAAAATAGCTTTGGATCCGCTTCAGTTTTTTGTGTCGGGGCACAGTCGACGCGACGCGTTGAGATCGCGTCGACTTACAGCCTCACACAAAAAATGGCATAACTTTTTATTCAGGTATCGGATTTTGGCAAAATTGGTATCGTTGGGAAGCTAATTCAATTATCTACAATTTGGTGGGTCTTGTTATGTAAAATTTTATGTATATAAAAAGTTATACATGTTTAAAGTTGACCCTTGTAGAATTAAATATCAAATTTTGGACGAATCAAATGTTCTTAGCTCAACTTGGCTCTAAGTGATTCCTATGAATATTTTTAACCTCAAAAGAAAATAAAACATGAGGATAAAAATTTTGAAACTTGTATTCACATGGGAATCACTTATATTATAGCTTATGTACATAAGAACGACGGTTCATAGACTAGTCCAAAAATGCAGGGTATTACAGCGGTGCATTCCCCATTGCCTAAGCTAGGATGGGCGGCGCTTTTACCATCACCTAAGCATTCCAGTATTCATAGGCGATGTGTTTGGCTATGCACTTCTCTTTGCAAAGACATAACTTTTCGCTCGGTTATCGGATTAAGGGAAAATTGATATCATTGGAAAAATAATTCGATTATCTACAATTTGGTGGGTCTAAATCTGCTGAAATACCACATATAAATCAAGTTATACTCATTCAAAGATGACCCTTGCAAAATCAAACACTAAAACTTGATGGATTCAAAAGCACTTAGCTTGCATTACTCTAAGTGACTTTTATGAACATTTTTTACACATCACAAGCTCTCTTGTAACTAGGATACTCATTATAAGTCATGCACTCAAATATGAATTACAAGACTAGAGGTTTCACACGTTGGACAATGATTCATTTTCTAGCTTAGAAGTATATGGGGTATTACAATATTTCCCCGTTGAGAACATTCATCTTTGAATGATATTCGCTAGATTGATAATACCGAGGGTATGAGATTATGTGCTAAAATTTGCATGACTCAAAACATGACTGCATGACTAAGCCAATCGGTGATTGCACCAACTATCACGAAACAACTATATAATGCTGGAGTTAAAAAATAAAAAAGAGGAAATCTGAGGAAACTTGTAACCTTAAACTGAGTCTGGGCTTGAGGAGAAAAGGTGAGGGTACTTGGTTCGTATATCTACTTCTGCTTCCCAAGTGGCGCCCTTAATGGACTGATTCTACCAAAGAACATCGACCAAGGAAAATTTTTTGTTCCTTAGTCTGCGATTCTGGTGATCAAGAATCTCAACTGGAATCTCTTCATAAAGAGGCTATCATGGATATCTGTGCCTTCTAAGGGTACTACCACAGCTGGATCACCAATATATTTCTTCAATAAGGATACATAGAACACAGGGTGAACGGATGACAAATTTGCGGGCAACTCAAGCTCATATGCCACCTTCCCAACACGACTCACTATCTTGTAAGGTCCAATATATCGGGGACTAAGCTTCCCCTTTTTACCAAACCTCTTCAACCCTTTCATAGGTGAAACCTTCAAGTAAACTAAGTCATCCACTTCAAACTCAAGATCCCTTCTCCTCACATCTATATAGGATTTCTGATGACTCTGGGCTATTTTCAACCTTTCTCGAATTAACTGGAATTTTTCCATGGCTTCAAATACCATGTTTGGACCTATCAAAGTGGCCTCACCTATTTTGAACCAACCAATGGGTGATCTAAACCTTCTCCTATAGAGAGCCTCAAATAGGGCCATCTGAATGCTCGAATGGTAAATGTTATTGTAGGAAAACTCAATCAATGACAAGTTATCACCCCAACTACCTTTGAAGTCGAGAACGCACACCCTCAATATATTTTCAAGGGTCTGAATGGTCCTCTCTGCTTGACCATCTATCTGAGGGTGAAAAGCTGAACTGAGATGAACTTGGGTACCCAGACCCTTCTGAAAGACTTTCCAAAAGTGTAAGGTAAACTGAGTACCCCTGTCAGAAATAATATACAAGGAAATCCATGCAATCTGACCAACTTTCTAATATATAACTTAGCATAGTCTTTGGCTGAGTAGGACGTGTGAACTGGCAGGAAATAGACTAATTTGGTCAATCTATCTACAATGACCTAAATTGAATTATGCTGTCGATGCAAATGAGGTAACCCTTTAACAAAGTCCATATTTACCTATTCCCACTTCCAAGTGGGAACACTAAACTCTTGTAAAATACCACCAGGCCTTTGATGCTCTACCTTAACCTTCTGTCAAATATCACACTGGGCCACAAACTCCATGATATTTTTTTTCATACCACTCCACCAATAGACTTCTTACAAATCTTGATACATCTTAGTAGTACCAGGGCAAGTGGAGTATCGTGCACCATGCACTTCTTCCATAATCCACTGCCTCAAACCATCAATGCATGGCACATATAATCTGATCTGGTATCTTAACACACCATCTCCCCCTTGGGAGAAGACCTCTACCTTCTGATCTTTGACTGAATTCTTTAAGTTAACTAGATTGGGATCCTTATCTTGTTTCTCCTTTACCTCGAAAACTAAAGAAAATTCTGCACTACTCTTGTAATATCCCGTATTTTACTTGTACTTATTCCAATTATATGGAACCTGATATAGCCTTATGGTATAGGTAACAAATGAGATTTGTTATGCAAGTATTTATGGTGTAGATAGAATTATAGATGCTGCACGTACAGTTTAATGGGATGCGACCAAGTTAACGCCGATACGACTATTTAAACTTGGGATAGTAAGATAGTGTTTGAATCTAAATTTTAAAGTGACCAAGTGTGTATAAGTTGAAGGATAGATTAAAAGGATTAGGAGCTGAAAATGGAATAAAATATTGAGGTGCTTGCTTGACTTAATTAAGTTAGAAGGTGAGTCACCTACTTAAGCTATTTGGACATGATTAATGAACCCATGGCTATGGACCAGATTTAGGCCTATACTAATGTACTCATTTGGGCCCAAATTGAATAAAAGAGGAAGAAAATGGATAAATGGCCCAACACACAAATCTTCCAAAGGTCCAAGTTAATTGAGCCAAAAATAAGAATTTAAGTAAGTAGGTGCATCACCTACTTTGAAAATTTGAGCAGCTTGAACCCTTAAGTAGGTGCATGAACTACTTAGACTGATTTGACCAATTTTAAGGTCCAAAATGCAGCTAAGGAGGTGGATAAAATATGGCCTTTACAAGGACAAGTTGCTGGTCATTTTACTTTATTTCTAAGTCACAAAAAAGAGTATATTTCACAAAATCTCTCTACTATCTCTAAAACAACAAGGAGCAACCCTAAAATTCCTTCTAGGATTCTTGGAGAAACCCTCACCTTTGCAACCCAAGGTAAGTTAAAACACTTATGGTTTAGCTTAATTATCTCATCGATGATTAGAAAAACATGCTATAGGTTCCTAATTATAAATACATGGTAGAATATAGAACAAGCTACTTGCTTACTTTTTCTTTGTTATTAAGAGATCTCTTTTCTTCTTTGGTTTAAAGTATGAAGGAAAGTAAAAGTTGAAGTTTTGAGGAGTTCAAATTAAAAGAATAAGTTGCAGAATTGAGGTAAGGTGACTGCTCCATTTTGTTCTCCTTGTATGTTAATTTGAAAGAGAATTATGGATGTGTTTTTATTGAGAACTCAAGAGACAGTGAGTTTAATAATTAATTGCTACAATAAAAGGGATTTGAGGCTGTTTTGTGGACTGTTTTGTATGTATATGTTATGGGATGCTAGGTTGATATTGGAGAAAGGTATGATTAGTTTGTAATAAAATATAAAAAAAGGTATGACGGTACACCACCAAACTAATTATTGCATTTGTTTACTGCCCAATCTATTTTGAGTATTGTTTGGAATGTATAATGAAGTTGAGGTGGTTTCGGTAAATCTTATAAGAATCTATATTGTATATGGGTGTAATTGGAGGAGAAAAGGGTTAAAATAACACCCTTGATTGGTATATTAATGGCTTACTGCCCGGTTACTATTTTGGGTAAAGTTAAGTAGCCTAAATATGTTAGTTGGTTGCTAATACTATTTTACCATATATTATATTGTAGGTAAGTAATCTAAAAGTCGGAAAATCAAGTCGGGTTAGTTTCAGAGTTATATAACCAGGTATGTAAGGCATACTCTATTTTGCACTCTTTGGCATGAAATCGGACATTTGTTCCATCAAGTAAGCTTCCAAGGTTATCCTATAACAAGTGATACATAATAGCAACACATTATATTCCATGAAGCCAATCACCTTGTTCCCACTCTCTCACATGCTAAAACACCTCAACATATGCTTATTATTAAACCTGCACGTCTATCTTCACTTGAAAATTTAGGAGTTCTCCACTTGTTCAAATAAGACCCATGTGTTATTTTCAGCTCCTAAACACTTTATTTGTATGCCAACAGCTCCCTACCTCATTGTTGTTGTATTAAGTTTCCATTTATATGTCTCTTATTAGCAGATTATTAGTTCAAGGTACCATAATGTTATGAAGACCAAAGTAACAATCTCAAAGGGTAAATAAACTAAGTAACACAAATCTGTACAATGAGTGGCAGATCAGGGGCATAAGCCTAGCCTGGGACAATATAGATACCTTTATATGTGGGTGGCAGCTCAGGGGAATAAGCCTAGCATGGGTTGATCCTAATTTATCTATTTACCACTGATCAGCTGGTCATTTACATTATATATGACTTATAAAGATTAAGAATTAAGAAAGGTAAAAATGAAGAAAGGAACGTAATGTATGTAGTCCCACAAGTATATATAAAGGTGGTCTACTAGTACTACTTGTGCAATCATATCTGATTTCTATTGAGCTTTTATATCATGTGCTGTTACCTTCAGCCTTACATATTTAATTCATATTTTCGTACTGACATCCCTCATAGGGGATCTATATTTCATGCTGCAGGCATAGGTACTTCAGCTCATATACCTTACTAGTAGGAGCGTAGGCTATTCAGTGACTATTGGTGAGCTCCAGGTTGATTCGGGGATCTCCAAGTGTGTTCTATATATTTTGGTATTGTATAATAAGTCAAGAATATGGCGGGGGTTTTTCCCGACCCTAACTAAGTCTATGTATCTTTTAGAGGCTTTGTAGACTAATGTAAAGTTATGGTAGTGTCTTGCCTTTAGACATGGTGGCCCCAACGGCCAAGTATTGTATATATAAGTTTGTGCTTGCGTATGTAATTGTTCTCATCAATACATAATATCATATTTGTCAGAACCTTTGGTTGTCATGGTTACATGCATGAGAAGTACAAGGTTATGAATTGGTTCTCTCGGGCCTTTACAACTACGAGTGCCTGTCCACCCTAATAGGATTTAAGGCATGACAAAAGTGGTATCAGAGCAGGTCTTCATAGGGTATCTATAAAGTCGTGTCTATATAGAGTCTTGTTTATGGGTGTGTTGTGCACCACATATATAAAAAGGAGGCTATGGGACATTTAGGGGTTGTATTTTTTCTTCATAGCTTAGATCATGCAATAGATCCCATGTTGTAGGTGAAGTCATATTTAACCATTGAACCTATTTTCCCCCTCTTATTATAGTAAAGATGCCAGTTATGAGAAGGAGTAAAAATACAGGTAAGCGAATAGATGTGGCTGTCGGAGAAAGACCAGTAAGTCACCACCTAGACAAGCTAATCAAAGTGAGGCTCAAACTGAGTTTGTATCCCAAACTTTTCTACTCCTCCATCTCCAGAAGATCTAAGAAGGAGAAGAATCGCTTTCTCAGAACCACCTATTAATGCTACTGACCAATATCTAAGGAATACAATACAATTATTGGCTTGTATAGTTGCTGGACAAGCTCAAGGATAAGCCATTCCAACCACAGGTTTTAGTGGTGCAGATAGGGTAGCTAGCCTACGAACACAAGATTTTCTTAAATTGGATCCTCCTACATTCACTTGATCAGATCTTAATGAAGACCCATAGGACTTTATTGATCAAATCCAAAGGGCTCTAGATGTCATGCATGTGTCGGGTAAAAAGACAATTGAGCTAGCAGCATATAGATTCAAAGGGGAGGCTATATTTTGGAATGAAGATTGGAAATGATCTAGGGATATCGATGCACCTTCAGCTACTTAGAAAGAGTTCAAAGAGGAATTTATTGATCATTACCTTCCATTTGATAGTTGAGAAGCCCGTACAAATCAGTCCCTGAATCTTCGCCAAGGGAATATGAGCCTGAGGGAGTACAACCTCCAGTTTAACTCTTTGGCTAGGTATGCTCCTAATGTAGTAGCTACAATGGATGATAGAGTTCATTGATATGTGGATATATTGGATCCATATCTAGTTAGAGATTGTACTATTACTGCTTTGAATAAAGACATGGACATAGCAAGGATACTAGCATTTGCACAAAATAATGAAAGATCAGAGGCAAAGAAGAAAAATACAAGAATTAAAAAGAGGGTATTCCAAAAGGTCTAGATTTATGGGGTAGTTTATGGCATCCCAAGGAGAGTTTAGTCCTCGATTTTCTAATAGATTGCCTAGGCCATTATCTTCTTATTCTGTAGCTAGTGCTCTACCACAGTTTCAATGGTCTAAAGGCAACCAGTTTGGGCAAAGAAGTGAGAGTCAAAGGTCACAAACAGCAGGGTATCAAGAGCAAGGGAGTATGAGCCAATTAAGGCCTCCTCAAAATCTATGTAAAAATGTGGAAAGATTAATTTTGGTGCATGTCGGTTTGGGAAAAATGCTTTTTTTTAGTGTGGTACGTCAGGACATATGATGAGAGAATGCCCTCAAAGGGGCATAGGTGGTATGGCATGACCTATTGGATCAGCCATTGTATCATCATCATCAGTGCCTTATTCAGGTAGAGATGTACAACCTATGGGCCGTGGTAGAGGTGCTAAAGGAGAAGCTAGCTCTAGTGGAGTTCAGAATCGTACATATGCTTTAGCGGATCGATAAAATCCAGAGGATTTTCCAAATGTGGTTACAAATACATTGTCCATCTTTACACATGATGTATATGCATTAGTTGATCCGGGTTCTACATTATCATATGTTACTCCATTGGTTGTTGTAGTTTAAAAAAATACCAGAATTGCTAGTCAAGCCTCTTGAAGTATCTACGCCAATTGGTGAATCTATTATAGCTAGGAGAGTGTATCAAAATTATATAATAACTATTTGCGGTCATGATACAATGGCTGACCTAGTTGAGTTAGAAATGGTAGATTTTGATGCTATAATGAGTATGGATTGATTGGCTTCTTGTTATGCCATAGTAGATTGCCGAACTAAGAAGGTGTATTTTCATTTTCCAAAAGAGGCAATCCTTGAATGGAGGGGTAATATTGGTGCACCAAGAGGTAAATTTATTTCTTATTTTACGACAAAAAGGATGATTTCCAAGGGTTACATATCTCATTTAGTTAGGGTGAAGAATACAAATGCGAAGCCACCAACTCTTCAAACTATTCCAGTAGTGAATGAATTTCCTAATGTAGTTCCTGAAGATCTTCCAGGTTTACCTCCAGAACGAGAAGTAGAGTTTACTATTGATGTGATTTCAGGTACTCAACCAATTTCAATTCCTCCATACAAAATGGCCCCAGCAGAATTACAGAAGTTGAAAGAGCAATTGAAAGACTTGCTAGAAAAAGGATTCATAAGGCCTAGTGTGTCCCTTTGAGGTGCACTAGTGTTATTTGTACGTAAGAAGGATGGCTCATTAAGAATGTCTATTGACTATCGACAACTGAACAAGGTGACTATTAAGAACAAATATCCCCTTACGAGAATTGATGACTTATTTGATCAGTTTCAAGGAGCCAAGTTGTTTTCAAAGATTGATTTAAGGTTTGGTTACCACCAAATGAGGGTCAAAGAGAATGACATACCCAAGATAGATTTTCGAACACGGTACGACCATTACGAGTTCTTAGTCATGTCCTTTGGGCTAACTAATGCACCTGTAGCTTTTATGGATTTGATGAATAAGGTGTTCAAGCCATTCTTGGATGTGTTTATGATAGTTTTTATATATGATATTCTGGTTTATTTGAGATCAAATGTGGACCATGCCAGTTACTTACGACAGGTGTTACAGATTTTTCATGATCGTAATCTATATGCAAAGTTCTCCAAATGTGAGTTTTTGTTAAAATCTATGGCATTCTTAGGTCATATAGTATCTGATGAAGTAATAAATATTGATACTCAAGAGATAGAAGCCGTGAAGAACTAGCCAAGACCTATAACGCCTATGGAGGTTCGTAGTTTCCTTGGGTTGGCAGGTTATTATAGAAGGTTTGTTGAAGGATTTTCTTCAATTTCTGCACCTTTAACAAAGGTAACACGCAAAGCATCCAAGTTTCAAAGGAATGATTCATGTGAAAGAAGTTTTGAAGATCTGAAGAATAAGTTGACTTCTACACCCGTATTGGTACTTCCAGAAGGAACAAAAGGGTATGCAGTGTATTGTGATGCTTCAAGAATTGGATTAGGGTGTGTATTGATGTATCATGGTACAGTTATAGCATATGCCTCAAGACAATTGCGGCCACATGAGAAAAATTATCCAACTCATGATTTGGAGCTAATAGCGGTTATATTTGCCTTAAAGATATGGCGTCACTACTTGTATGGGATTCATGTTGACATATATACTGACCACAAGAGTTTGTAGTATATTTTTAATCAGAAGGACCTAAATTTAAGGCAACGAAGATGACTTGAGTTAATAAAAGACTATGATATTGATATCTTGTATCATCTGGGAAAAGTAAATATGGTAGCTGATGTATTAAGTTGTAAGTCTATGGTGGTCACTTATGGGCAGCCTATAGAACGACAAGGGATGACTAATGATCTACATCAACTAACCAATTCGGGGGTTCGCCTTCTTGAAACTCTAGATGAGGGGCTTATTGTATATAATACTACAGAATCTTCACTAGTAGCTAAAGTAAAAGAGAAGTAATATGCAAATCCCATTCTATTACAGCTTAAGGAGAATGTGCAATGTGGTATGACAAAGGCATTTAAGCTTACGCAAGAGGGAGTAATTCGGTGCTAAAACAGATTGTGTGTGCCTAATGTAGATGGGCTAAGAAAGAGGATTATGACAGAAGCACATCATTCAAGGTATTCCATCCATCCAGGGTCAACAAAAATGTACCATGATTTGAAAAAGGATGTATTGGTGGGGTGACATAAAGAAGAACATTGCAGAGTTTATAGCCGAATTCCAAATTGTCAAAGAGTTAAAGTAGAGCACCAAAAGCTCGGGGGTTATATGCAATGTATAGATCTTTCAATCAGGAAGTGGGACATGATCAACATGGATTTCATCACTGGTTTTCCTTGTACATCTCGAAGGTTTGATTCCATATAGGTGATAGTTGATAGGCTTACCAAATCAACACACTTTCTACTGGTTAGGACCACTTACACAGTTGAAGAATATGCTAAATTATATATTAAAGAGATAGTTTGGCTACATGGAGTTCCAATCTCTATTATATTAGATCGAGGAGCTCAATTTAGTGCAAATTTTTGGAAGTTTTTCTAGAGAAATTTGGAAACACAAGTGAATCTAAGTACAACTTTTCACCCTCAAACAGATGGACAAGCAAGACGTACCATTCAAACACTTGAAGATATACTACGAGCTTATGTATTGGACTTTAAAGGTAGTTGGTATGATCATTTACCTCTCACAAAGTTCGCCTATAACAATAGATATCATTCAAGTATCAAAATGGCACCATATGAAGCTTTGTATGAAAGAAAGTGTATATCACCAATTGGATGGTTTGAAGCGAGTGAAACTACCTTATTTGGACCAGATCTTGTTCATCAAGCTATGGAAAAGGTTAAAGTGATCCAACAACGGTTAGAAATATCCCAAAGTCGACACAAGTCATATGCAGATGTTAGAAGGAGGGGGCTAGAGTTTGCTATAGGTGATTGGGTATTCTTAAAGGAGTCACCAATGAAGGGGGTTATGAGATTTGGTAAGAAAGGAAAACTAAGTCCACGTTATATAGGCCCATACAAGATTACTCAAAGGTTTGGCCAAGTCGCTTATGAATTAGAGCTACCCCAGGAACTCTCAGCAGTTCATCCAGTATTTTATGTCTCAATGCTTTGCAAGTGCATGGGAGATCCATCTCATATCACTCCTACTGAAGATATACAAGTTAGGAAAGATCTTACCTATGAAGAAATACCTATTACTATCCTAGATCGACAAGTTAAGAAGTTAAGGAATAAGGAAATAGCTTCTGTAAAAGTGCTTTGGAGGAACCAACAAGTAGAAGAGATAACATGGGAAACTGAAGAAGCGATGAAATCTAAGTACCTCCATTTGTTCAAATACGAAGAGAAAGTCCAAGATACTGAGTTAGATAAATAACAAGTAAGTGTAATATATAAGTACTATATGATAATTGGGATATTAAACTTAGGCTTGAACTTGTTTTGGTTGGATAGTTATGCTAACATTTGAGGACAAATGTTCCTAAGGGGGGAAGGATGTAACATCCTGTATTTTGCTTGTACTTGTTCTAATTATATAGAGTCTGGTATAGCCTTGTGGTCTAGGTAACAGATGAGATTTATTATACAAGTATTAATGGTGTAGATAGAATTATAGATGCTGCCCGTACAGTTTAATGTGATGCAACCAAGTTAACGTTGATACGACTATTTAAACTTGGGATCGTAAGCTAGTATTTGAATCTAAATTTTAAAGTGACCAAGTGTGTATAAGTTGAAGGATAGATTAAAAGGATTAGGAGCTAAAAATGGAATAAAATATTGAGGTGCTTGCTTGACTTAATTAAGTTAGAAGGTGAGTCACCTACTTAAGCTATTTGGACATGATTAATGAACCCATGGCTATGGACCAGATTTGGGCCTATACTAATGTACTCATTTGGGCCCAAATTGAATAAAAGAGGAAGAAAATGGATAAATGGACCAACACACAAATCTTCCAAAGGTCCAAGTTAATTGAGCCAAGAATAAGAATTTAAGTAAGTAGGTGCATCACCTACTTTGAAAATTTGAGCAGCTTGAACCCTTAAGTGGGTGCATCACCCACTTGGACCAATTTTAAGGTGTAAAATGCAGTTAAGGAGGTGGACAAAATAGGGCCTTCATAAGGCTAAGTTGCTGGTCATTTTACTTCATTTCTATGTCACAAAAAAGATTATATTTCACAAAATCTCTCTACTCTCTGTAAAACAACAAGGAGCAATCCTAAAATTCCTTCTAGGGTTCTTGAAGAAACCCTCACCTTTGTAGCCCAAGGTAAGTAAAAACACTTATGGTTTAGCTTAATTATCTCATGGAAGATTACGAAAACATGCCATAGGTGCCTAATTATAAATACATGGCAGAATATAGAACAAGCTACTTGTTCACTTTTTCTTTGTTATTAAGAGATGTCTTTTCTTCTTTGGTTTAAAGTGTGAAGGAAAGTGAAAGTTGAAGTTTGGAGGAGTTCAAATTAAAAGAATTAGTTGTAGAATTGAGGTAAGGTGACTGCCCCATTTTGTTCTCCTTGTATATGAATTTGAAAGACAATTATGGATGTGTTGTTATTGAGAACTCAAGAGATGATGAGTTCAATAATTGATTTCTACAATAAGAAGGATTTGAGGCTGTTTTGTGGACTGTTTGTATGTATATGTTATGGGATGCTAGGTTGATGTTGGAGAAAGGTATGATTAGTTTGTAATAAAATATAGAAGAAAGGTGTGGCGGTATACCACCAAACCAATTATTGCATTTGTTTGTTGTCCAATCTGTTTTGAGTATTGTTTGGAATGTGTAATAAGGCGGAGGTGGTTTTGGTAAATCTTATAAGAACCTTTATGGTATTTGGGTGTAATTGGAGGAGAAAAAGGTTAAAATAATACCCGTGATTGGTATATTAATGGCTTACTGCTCGGTTACTATTTTGGGTGAAGTTAAGTAGCCTAAATATGTTAGTTGGTTGCTAATACTAGTTTACCATATATTCAATTGTAGATAAGTAATCTAAAAGGAGAGAAGTCAAGTCGGGTTAGTTTTAGAGTTATATAACCAGGTATGTTTTGCCTGAAATCAGACATTTGTTCCATCAAGTAAGCTTCCAAGGTTATTCTATAACAAGTGATACATAATAGCAGCACATTAAATTCCATGAAGCCAATGACCTTGTTCCCACTCTCTAACCTATTAAAACACCTCAACATATGCTTATTATTAAGCTTGCAAGTCTATCATCACTAGAAAATTCAGGAGTTCTTCGTTTGTTCAAATAAGACCCATGTGTTATTTTCAGCTCCTAAACACTTCATTTGTATGCCAATAGCTCCCTACCTCATTATTGTTTCATTAAGTGTCCATTTATATGTATATTATTAGCAGATTATTGGTTCAAGGTACCATAATATTCTGACCACCAAAGAAACAACTCAAATGCTAAATAAACTAAGTAATGCAAATCTATAAAATGAGTGGCAGCTCAGGGGCATAAGCCTAGCATGGGCCAATATAGATACCTTCATATGTGGGTGGAGGCTCAGGGGCATAAGCCTAGCATGGGCCGATCCCAATCTTTATATGTAGGTGGTAGCTCAGGGGCGTAAGCCTAGCATGAGCCGATCCTAATTTATCTATTTACCACTGATCAGTTGGTCATTTGCATTATATATGGCTTACAAATATTATGAAGTAAGAAAGGTAAAAATGAAGAAAAAAACGTAATATATGTAGTCCCAAAAGTATATATAAAGATGATCTACTAGTACTACTTATACACTTGTATCTGATTTCTATTGAGCTCTTGTATCATGTGCTGTTACCTTCAGCCTTACATATTTAGTACATATTTTTGTACTGATGTCCCTCATGGGGGACCTATATTTCATGCTGCAGGCACAGGTACTTTAGCTCATACACCTCACTAGTAGGAGCGCAGGCTATTCAGTGGCTGTTGGTGAGCTCCAGGTTGATTCGGGGCTCTCCGAGTCTGTTCCATATATTTTGATATTGTACAGTAAGTCAAGAGTAGGGCAGGGGTTTGTCCCGACCCTAACTAAGTCTATGTATCTTTTAGAGGCTTTGTAGACTAATGTAAAGTTATGGTAGTGTCTTGCCTTTAGACGTGGTGGTCCCAACGGCCAAGTATTGTATATATAAGTTTGTGCTTGCCTATGTAATTACTCTCATCGATACATAATATCATATTTGTCAGAACCTTTAGTTGTCATAGTTACATGCATGAGAAGTACAAGGTTATGAATTGGTTCTCTCGGGCCTTTACAGCTACGGGTGCCTATTCGCCCCAATAGGATTTGAGGCGTGACAACTCAGGACCTACATATTTCCCTCAGCCAAATCAACTAACCGAACACCTAGTCTAGCCAACTGATGAGCTTCTCTAACAAAATCTTTCTTATTACCATCTACATGAGCAACACTACCCATAGACAATCTACTAAGAGTGTCTACCATAATATTAGCCTTGCTCGGATGATACAAGACACTCATGTCATAATCTTTTAATAATTCTAACCCCTTCTCTGATGGAGGTTCAACTCTCTCTACGTAAAAAGATATTACAAGCTTTTATGGTCTGTGAACACATCAACATATATCTATTAGATAGTTCCTCCAAATTTTCAAGGAAATAACAATCACAGCTAACTCAAGATCGTGGATAGGGTAGTTTCTCTCATAAGGTTTAAGCTTTCTAGAGGCATAGGCTATGATCTTATCTCTCTGTATCAAAAAACAACCTAGACCAACTCTAGAAGCATCACAATAAACAATAATTCCATCTTTACCATTAGGTAACACAAAAACTAGGGCTGAAGTGAGTCGAGCCTTCAACTTCTGAAAGCTCTTCTCACAGGAATCTGACTATTGAAACTTAACTTTCATTTTAGTCAATCTAGACATGGGGGACGCAATAGACGAAAACCCTCAACAAACCATCGGTAATAGCCAACTAAGCCCAAGAAACTCCTGATGTTTGATAGAGAGATAAGTCTAGGCCAGTTTCTTACTGTTTCTATCTTTTGGGGATCGACTCTAATGCCATCACCGAAAATAATATGACCGAGGAAAGCTACCGACCTCAGCCAAAATTCACTCTTGCTGAATTTGGCAAACAATTGGTGATCTCTAAGAGTTTGCAACATGATTCTAAGACGGTCTACATGGTCATACTCACTACGGGAATAGATAAAAATATCATTAATAAAGACTATGACAAACATGTCTAGGTACTATTTGGACACTCAGTTTATCAAATCCATGAAGGCTGCTGGGGCATTTGTTAACCCGAAAGACATGACTAAAAACTCAAAGTGACCATAACAGGTTTTAAAAGCTATGTTTGGAATATCACATTCCCTTAATTTAAGCTGGTGATAGCCGATCTAAGGTTTATCTTAGAGAAGTAACTTGCACCTTGGATTTGGTCGAATAAGTCATCAATCCTAGGAAGAGGATATTTGTTTTTGATTGTGACTTTATTCAACTAATGGTAGTCGATGCACATTCAGCAAGAGCCATCTTTATTACGCATGAATAAGGCGGGAGCACCCCAAAAAGAGACATTGGGCCTTATGAAACCTTTATCTAAGGGGTCTTTAAGCTGCTCTTTCAACTCTTTAAGCCATACGATAAGGAGGAATGGAGATGGGCTGAGTATCAGGAAGAATGTTAATACCACATTTTATTTCTTTATCGGGAGGTACCCTTAGAAGATCTTCAGAAAAGACTTTAGGAAACTCATTGACTATACGGACTGACTGAATAGTTGGAGTCTCGAACTTAGTGTCTTTGACTCAAACTAAATGATAGATGCACCCTTTTGATATCAACTTTCTGGACTTAAGATAGGAAATAAAATAACTCTTGGGAGATACTGAATTACCTTCCCACTCAAAAACTAGCTCATCAGGAAACTGAAACTTCACCACTCGGGTGTGACAATATATACATAGTAGGAATGAAGCCAATCCATACCCATAATAAGGTCAAAGTCGACCATATCTAATTCAATTAAATCTGCTAATATAATCCTATGAAGGACAATGATAGAATACTTTATATAAATCTTTTTGGCTACAACTGACTCACCTACTGGGGTAGAAACTAAGAAGGGCTTAGAAAGCTTTTCAGGATCTATTACAAAGTTTACCATAATAAATGGAGTCACATAAGAGAGATTTAACCTTAGGTCCAATAATATATACACATTAAGAGAAAAGATACGAAGCATACCAGTAACAACATCTGGTGAACTCTCTTACTCTTGGCGTGCTGGTAAAACATAGAATTAATTCTGGTGTTGACCACCACCGGTACTAGATGATGTGCCCTGAGGAGGGGCTGCATGACCTAGAAGAGATGGTGCACTAGTAGCCTAAGTCTGTGGACGAACATACGTATTTCCTTACTTAATAACAAACACTCATTGATTTCATGACCCACCATACCACAACTGTAGCAACCCTTTGTTCCCTTCAAACACTCACTAGGATGAGCTTTACCACACTTAGTATAGGTTGTACACAGAAGTCCTACCCCATTACTCTTGCTTTGTTCTGGGTGTGGGGGAACTGGCTGAAGATGGCACTGGCATATGAGAGTGACCCTGAAACTGTGAATGACTGCCCCCTCCAGACCTTGCTTGGCTGTAGTCAAACTGCCCGGTTCTAGCCTTCTTATTTCCCCTCTTTTTCTCCTTCAACTTCTCTTTCTTAATTCGTTGAGCATGAATCAACAACCTAGAAAGATCTATGTCCCTAATAAGCATGGGAGTCCTATACTCCTTGACTACCAATCCAGACACTCCAGTAACAAACTTACTCATACTAGATCTACGATCATCTATCAAATCTGGAGCGTACTTAGACAACTAATTAAACTTAAGACAGTACTCTTTCACTGTCATCGAACCCTACCTCAAGTTCATGAATTTCTCTATCTTAGATTCCCTCATCTCATGTGGAAATAAACTATCTAGGAACACATCCTGAAATACCTACCAACTTATGGGAGCTGCATTCTTACCTCTATCATTCTTCCATATAACCACCTAATCATAGGCAATATCCTTCAGCCCGTAGGATGCCAATTCTATACTCTCCTCCTCAGTAACATGCATAATTTGGGTGATCTTTTTCACCTCATCAAGATAAATATGTGGGTCTTCACCTACTTTTATTCTAAAGAATTTAGGTGGATTCATTCTTATAAAGTCACAGACTCTGGCTGCAGCTAGATCTCTATTCTACTAAAATGGGAATGTAGGCTAATGGTTACCCTGAATATTGGTAGTTACAGCTTAAGTCAATGCCTGGGAAACAACTCAAAATTTAGCATGGGATACATTTTCATTCAGAGGGTCAGTGGGTTGGGGTGGCTGGTTATTATTTCTACGTGTGTTAGCTCAGCAAGGAGGCATATTCTGTCATGTAACAGCACGAATTAAAAGAAGATAGAGACAATAGAAAGCACATTAGAGTATGAAAGAAAAAGATGTTTTTCTAAAATGTCTCTGTAGCCTCTTGCTCATAAATGTGGTGCGGTTCACATCCATGATCAAGACTCTACATAATGCGGCCTATCTGATTCCCTAGGACTCTTTAAACCTTAGTCCTTAATACCAAGTTTTTAACGCCTAAAAAACGTATCCCGAGATGTCACATAGTGCTCAAGGCTACAAGTAGCCCCAAGCTAACTCTTTGAGCCTTCTTCTTATTTTAAAACTCATAATATAGGTAACTTAGGCATGTGAATCCACTGAAATACTGAAATAAAACATTTATTGTCTTAACTAATTTGAGTTTAGATAAACATAAAGTCTGATAGTGCTTGGCTTAAAGATCTAAACAACTAATGTTGTAAATCTGAAACATTACTAACAGTCTGACAATCCTCTACTTCTAATGACTAGAGAGTCACTGGGACAGACCCCCAGCTGACTCAAACTGAATAGAAAATAAATGAGCAAATACTGTATAAATTTAAAAATCTAAATACATGAGTCCTCGAACCATGAGGGTCACCAACTGTCGGGATGTATTCAAAGATACCCGTAGTTAATCACGCTGCTGAAATTGAGCACCTGAACCTACATTATTAAATAATGTAGCATATAGACGTATATGTGGATCAGTACTTTTGGAATGTACTGAGCATATGGGGGTGAATTCATAAGGTAAAAATAGTAATGCAATGTTCATACAACTTTTAAAAACTACATACTAAGTGAATCACCTTGGCTTGAGTAATCAAAACTGTAAAATCATAATCATGAGAAGTAAAGCATAAAAGTAATTCTGTGAGCCACTACACTTAGTTTCTAAGATCTATTTAATCATTCTATCTTAGGAATTAGGGACTTTGGGAGATACTCTAACCGACATAATCCATGTGGTATATCATGGAGTCCAACGTCTTACCCACATTAGGGAGAGTTGTTCTACCCTTGCCATTAAAATAGAACCTTAACTTAAGTGATCGCTAACTTATCCCACTATGGGAAAATCATAAACCTATGGTGGCACATAGTTCTAGGGCATGAGACCTTTGGAATCACACCTAACTCGATGCTAAATACTAACCCCATACTTATCGCTCAGAAGTTTAGGAAATCCACCTTAAAACAGCATAAGGGTTTTTAGTTAAAACCAATTATGCTTATTTTTCTTTAAATCTCAAACTGTATAAAGAATGTGGATTCCTTGTCTTAGGTTAGAATCAAAAGATCAACTTTATTCCTTAAATCTTGGTAAACAACTCATAAAAAGGGGATAAAATCATAATCTTCTTGAAATATCAATACTTAGACTTAGGGCGTAAAACCCATGCTCTAAACTCATGCAAGTTTATAGTAAAGCATCATGCTTAGTATATTTCTTGAAATACTTCAACAATATCCAAAGTAATGAAATAAAACTCACAATATCATGCTTAAAAACTTAATTTGAAATTTGGAAAATCATATCATACGCATAAAGATATGAAAATAGACACCCAATTCAATATTTAAGTCAATTGTAACATCATAATCTTCAAACAATGAAAATTGGGTATGAACCCTAATTTGAAAAATATGAAATCTTAAATAAAGATCATGTTTTGGGAACAAGGATGAAAGGCTATCCTTGTTCATAAACCCCACATACCTTCATGGTGACAAAATTGTTGAAAGATTGGACTTTTAAGCTTTATTGTGCAACCCTAGTTGTTTTTCTCCTATTGTGCTCTTAGATGATGAACTTAAGATGTTACTAGGGTTTGTAGGGGGGTGCGCGGATTTAGTAGATCAAATAGATTTAGTAGGTTTCTAGTGAATCTATTTTTATTAGTGCGTGAATATTTTTTAACAATATCTTTTAATAATTTACTTTTTTCGTAAGATATATTCATTAATTATTTTATCCTGTAGTAATTGCAGAGTTACAAATTTCTGTATAATAATTTATCCTATCTGTGCTGTAATGTATATCTAATTCTAGATTTTCAATGTTATTTATTATCTTGTGTTGTTCTTCTCGTAGTGAGTTTTTTAAATTATATAAACTATCACATGTACTTTTATCTAAATTTTCTAAGGTTTTTTCTATCCATACTAATTTTTCTTTTAGGTTTTCCATTATTTTTCTAATTCGGTTTCTATAATTAATTTCATTATTTAGATTTTCTTGATTTTCTCTAGTTTTTCTAATATATTCTAACATTTTTTAATCTGAATAATATCCTTCTGGGTAAATTTCTTCGTATAACTGTTCTAGACAATTTGTAGTTTCAATTTCGTAGTCTATTACTTTATCTAATATTATTTTCTTAATATCTATAATTTCTATGTTTTTAAGTATATATAAGATTAAAACTTTAAGATAATCTAAATGATCTATCTTTTAAAATTGGTTTTATTATAATATTTTGTAGTTGTTTGTTTTAGCCTTAATAGTTTTTGCATATTTTTATTAAGAAATTCTATGTATTTTATATCTTTATTTTCCATGTATTTGTCTATATTTATTTTTATCTGTTTTTCTAGTAACTGTATGTTTCTTATATTTATTTCTAAAAATTCCATGTAACTTATCATCGTAAGTATTTGTAAGAGTAGTTAGGTAGATATGGTATATAATTTACTCTAGTCATGTAGTATTTACCAAAAGCTTTTTCTAATATGATTTTTCTTATATCTGCTACTTTTATATTTCTAAGTGCATACAAAATAAGTATTTTGAATTTATCTACCATCACATCAGATAAATTATCATTCATTTTCATAAAATTGCTTTTTTCAAAATATTCCCTTCAACCATGTACATAACAAAATATGGACATCTTAGCTTACTATATACTAGATTATTCTTAAATAATATGTTCTTCCGTCACTATTAACATGGTAATCCGGATACTTTTTCCCTTAAACAGCGCCTCTACTCTGGTTACTCCCCGCCACGGCTTCTTGCCTCATTGGTTTCACCTTTAGGATGGCATAGTCCTTAGGGATTTTTCTCCGTTTCCGCTTTGTTAATAAACTTCTTAACATATTATTCTTCGAATAATTCTACTATAAAGTAACTAATATGAATTTATTTTATCATGTCATGATTGTTGGGAATTATGAATTTAGCTATTCATAATCATAAATAAATATACCTGTTCGGGTAGCTTTGATATTTCTGAAGTTTGTTGCTCCATAGCTTTTTCCATTGAAATATGTTTATTTAATTAACTGAGTAAAGTATTTGTTGTGGAGTGGAGAGAAAGGTTGCTTCAACGCTTGAAGGCTTGCCTTTGCAATGCCTTCTGCCTTCTTTATTTATAGAACAAAAGACAATCTGTACAATCAATCAAACACGTTTTTTTTTTTTAAAACTAAAAACTAAAGATCTAAAAAGTCAATAAAAGGGGCTATAGGCCTTCCTAACCTACCCTAAAAAGTTAAGAAAAGTTAAAAGTTACATAAATGCTTTACATTATTACTTGTAATCTTATCGTAAGAAAATTTGTACAATAGGTCCAAATATCTTCCGTTGATTTAATGTTGTCGTATCTGCTCCATTATTGCTCTTTATCTTATCTTTCCAGCTGGCATTTTGTCTTCTTGATTTTTATTCTAGATGTACCTCTGGAATAATATTATCTTCTCCATTGCATCTTGAACATTGATGATCTGGGTATTTGTGTCCAATTATTTTACAATATCTTGTTAGTAGTCCGTCTGAAATAAATCCTTTTTTTATTGCTCTTGCGGTAGATTGTTTTTCTGGGTTGAGTAGCGTCATTATCCATTGTCTTACATCTTCCATATCTGCTTGTCGTAGCTCTTTTGAATTTGAGTAAATCATTTGATGATCTCTCGAATAATAGCTCCATATTGGGTTTTCGTTAGTATAATTATTTGCTAATTCTTGAATGATCGTAGCTAGTCCAATAAGTCGTTTATTTCCATAAAAATCTGGTATCTCAATTCTGGGTATCTCCGGTTGCTGCGTAATATCTTCTGGTATAATCATATCTCTTGTAAGTCCTATCTTTACAACTTGTATAACTGATTTTATTTCATCATATAATATCTCTGCTGGTGCAGTATAACACTTTATATAAAATAAATTTCCTTTTGTTATTCTTTTGTAGGTGGTGAATATCTTGTATAATTCTTCCATAGCTGTTAGCTCTTCTCCGTCTTGGGTATATATGGTGTTTAGTAGTCCATAATCAAAACAGGTTTTAACTAGGCTTGGGTTAGTTTTGGGTAGTGCAATTAGTTTATTATATCCTTGTAATTTTTTGGTTATATAGTTGGTATTTAGTTCTTTGATGTCTGTAGCTCTGGGGTTATGGTTTAGAAAGGTTTGTACTCTGTATATATTTTCTATGTATTTCTGGGCGGTGTAGTTGTATACTTTTTTGTCTTGGTTTAGGCTATCTCGGTATGTGTTAACTTGTGGGGGTATGAACAAGTGGTCTTTTTGTGTTTTTGGTGTAAATGGTTTTTCAAATATTTTGTTCATATTTATATTCTGGTATTTTGGTCTATTAACTCCTTTGCTTGTACCTGCAGAAGTAGATTGATAAATGTTATGAGTTTTATGGAGTGTCCCAACGTCTCCTTCTAGCTCTAGATTTTTAATGTCTTCCGATCGACATAGCTCTGCATACTGCTGAGTTAGCTGATTTGTAGCTATAGACTTCAGTTTATCTTCATTAGTCTTTAGCTTTTCTATCTCATTACCCATACTGTCCACTTTCATTGAAAGCGTAGTTAGGGTGTTAAGTATTTTTTCTAGAGTATCTTCTTCTATTATTTTAGTCTGTGTAGCTTTGTCTTGATATGTAATCTGCAATAACATTTTTGTTAGTACTGATCACTTCAATTGTAAATGTGAAATTTAATATTTAAAACTAGTCTCCGAATCTCTTTTGTTGTAACTGAATTTTGTATTTTTTTGTTAACCACCAGCGTACCTGTGTATTATCTGTTCGTACAATAAATTTATTATATACAATATATGGCTCAAATGCTAATAAACATTTATATAATGAACATAATTCTTTCCTATTTATTTCCCATTTTATTTCTGTCTCGTTGAACGTACCTGAGTAGTATCTACAATGGTGTTCTATTTTTTCTGCTTCATACCGATATTTAAGTACTCCTCCGTAACTATATTCACTAGCATCTGCTTCTACTATATATATAAATTTTTTATTTTCATCTGGAAATTGTAATTTTGGTAATTCTCTACAAAGTAATTTTATTTTTTGAACTTGTTTTTTATCTTTTTCATCATAGTTATATTCTATATCCTTTTTTAATTTTTTCTGTAGTGGTTTTAAAGTTTCTGCTAATTTTGAAATATATTCTCTTACTTGGTTTACTAGTCCTAAAAATGATTGTAATTTCTTTTTTGTATCAAATTCTTCTTTCGAATTTATTATTTTTTGTACTATATGTTGTTGCATTTTTACTCCACTTTTATCTATTTGTATTCCTAAAAATTCTATCTGATTTTTCATAATTTCAGCTTTCTTTTTGCTTAGACTTATTCCCGATTTTTCTATTATATCTGTAAACTGTTCTAATAATTTTAAATATTCTTTTTTGGTTTTTGTGTATAATAATATATCATCTATGTATACTATACAATTAGATAATTGTTTAAAATAATTATCCATAAAATGTTGGTATCTACCTGGTGCATTTTTATATCAAAATGGTAACACGTTCCATTCATAAAATCCTTGTGGTACCGTAAATGCGGTTAATTCTTTAGATTCTTCTTCTAGCTTTAGGTGTTAAAATCCTGATTTACAATCGAATTTGCTAAAATAATTATATCCTTGTATTTGTCTTATTTTTAATATCTTATTTGGTATTGGACAATTATATATTATAGTTTTTGCATTTAAATTTCTATAGTCAATAACCATCCTACTTTTTCCTCTTTTTTGTTCACTATATTTATTTACTATAAATGCTGGACTATTATGTTTACTATTACTTTTTTGTATATATTGTTTTTCTAATAATTCATCTATGTGCATTTTAAATTCTTTTAAATCGTCAAAATTATATGTTAATGGTTTTTGGGTTATTATGCTATTTTTTATCTAGTAATTCAATTTTTATAGTAGTTTTATGTTTTTCCCATCCTTTTAATGGATCTTCACTATATAATTGTTCTAATTTTTTCTGAATTATTTCTATTTTATTTATTGAAAATATAGTTATTTCTGTTTTATTTATCGAAAATACTACTAGTTCTATTGTATCTTCAGTATTTTTTATATTTTTTAACTTTTGTGTAATTTTTTCACTTCCTTTTATCCAATCAGTTTTCTTTCTTATTTTATTATTAACTCTTTTTGCTCTTACTTTTTGTTTACATGGTGTTGTAAACCACCAGTCTGTTTTGGTTATTATATGTGGGTACAATTTATCTAAGAATGGCATTCCTAAAAGTATATCTTTTGATGTTAATTCATAATTATAGATTTCTTCTATTGTTAATATCTTATCCTATACTTGTATTTTTACATTCCTAGCTTTATAAGTAATTAAGCTTCCTTCATTATTAAATCCTTTAACTATTATTGGTGTTTTTAATTTATCCCATTTGCTTTCTGGTAAGCAATTATATCTATATAAATTAGCTTCTGCTCCTGTATCTATCATAGGCGTATAATATCTACTGTAATATCCTTCTACTACTATCTTCATTAATACATATATCTTCATTTCATGTTAAGGCTCTTTTTAAGAATAACTTTTCTTTGTTATATGTTAAGGTTAATTGTGTATGTTCTATATTATATGGTTTTACTTGTTCTAACCATTTTATTCCTAATATTATATCTGCTTTTTGCATTTCTTCCTTTACTTCGAATTTTATTTTTATTTTTCTAACTCCTATTATTATTTCTTTTTCTGCTATATTTTTATTATTTATATATCATTGTCGGTCTTTATTTCTTCATTTTTTACTAGATATTTTGCTATATAATTTTCTTCTTGTCCTGTATTTAAAAGTATTAGATATTCTTTTTCATTTATTTCCTGTTATGTAATATTGGTTTAAATTACTTATTGAATTTGTTTCATAACTTGTTCTTTTTGATGAGCTTGATGATTCTGGTTTTTCATTAGCTATTCTTTTCGTTGTACTTATTCTATCATTTACTATTTCTAAATTTTCTTCTGTATCTATGTCTCTATAGGTATAATCATTATAATCTATTGTTTTTACAATTTGTTCGAATGGGCTTTCTATTTGTATTTTGTTAATCTTATTTTTTTCTGTTATTTTATGTTTTGTTGTTAATATATATAGATTTTTGCATCTTGCTGTAAATATTTTACTTCCTGGGGTTAATTCTATTCCTGATATTTTCCAATATAATACTAATGATTAATCTATATTTCTATCTGTTACTACTACTGAATAATTTGCACTTATTATAAATTTAAATTTTTGATATATTAGATTTCCTTTTACGGCAGTTATTATGCTTTTTTCTATAGGTTTTATAATTCTATCATCTGCTAAATATAATTCTATTGATGTATCTATTCCTTCTCTAAAACATGCTTTTATTAATATCTCTGTACCTCCAAGGTGTACATATTTTATTGGATCTCCTTTACTTTTTATATCATTTATTTCTTTATTAATTATTCTTTTTGTTACCAGTGGTATACTACCTTTTCCTTTTGCATATCTGCAGTCTATTACATGTTCTTTTTGGCATACTACATAATATTCATCCTTTTTCCTAGTAAAAATATTTTTTATTGTTGGTATTTTAAATATTTTCTCTACACTTAAATCTAATTCTTTTCCTTTTATTTCATCAAATATGTTACTATCAAATATTATTTTTTGTTCCGTTCCTTCATCATTTAAATATTCTTCCTTTGTTATTATTCTTATATCTTCTTCAGTCATTTGATTCATCTATTTCACTATCTATTTCATTATCTGTTTCGTTTTCTGAAATTTCATATATACTATCCTCGCTTTCTAATTCATAATCTATATAATCTATCTGCATATATTCGGTATTATCTATTTTTATTTCTGATATTTGTTTATTTTTTGGATTTTTAGGTAATTTACAATCTCTAGCTAAATGTCCTAACTTTCCACAATTATAACAAGTACATTCTTTTATAGATTTCTTTTTTCTATATGGTCTTTTATGTTTATAATTTTTTACATATTATCTTTTTCTTGGTTTCTTATATTTATATTTTGATTTTTTATATTTTTTATATTTCTTATGTCTTTTTCTTTTCTTATAATATCTTTCTTCGCATCCAAATTGGGGTGCTATTTTATTTTTGCAACATGCTAAATTTCTTATTAATGTTTTTTCCATTTTTAATTCTTCTCTATATTTTTCACATAAGTTTCTATACCATTGTTGTAAAAATTTTATTCTTGCTCCTAGCGTATCTACTATTTTTGCTTCTTCCCAGTTTTTTATTATTTTCGTACTAAATGGCTCGGGTAATTTATTAAAATATAATTTTCTTATTTCTTTACTTTCTTCTATACTATATGTTCCTTTGTAATAATATTCTTTAAATGCGCAAGTATATTCATCTATATAACACATATTACATATTGCTAATTTTAACATTAAATTCCTATTTGTATCTTTTTCTTCATTTTGTTCTTCTTCGATTGTTGTCGTACTACCCAATTCATCTTTTATAGCTGTTTCATATTTTTTTAATAATTCTATAGGTGTTAGTTTAGTTGTTGTTGATGATGTTCCTTCTATAGGTTTATTAGTTCTTAATACTTTTTTGCTATTTTCAGTTAAATTTGCAAACCATAGTTTTACTGATCCTATTAGGGTTTTTTCTATATATTCCGGTGCATCCGTTATATTTATATTATTATCTAATAATTGTTTTGTCATATATCCTATCCATAATTGTATTGTTTTTTCTGTATCTATTACACAGTCTAGATCTAAAAAGTTATAATTTTTATTAATTATTTGTTTTGATATCCATTTTTCATATTCATTATATTTTTTAAACTTATTCTTATAATATATAGGTTTTCTTATTTCTGTTGTTTTAGGTATTATATTTTCATTTTCTTTTTTATCAAGAGTATTTATTTCTGTGTGGGTATTTTCTAAGTTTTCCTCATTAATTTCTTTTTATTTTTCATTGATTTCTAAATTTTTTGTATTTGTTAATATTTCTGTATATGTTTCACTATCTTCGGAATCATAATTATCTGTCTCTGTCTCTTCAATATCTATATTATTTATTTCTAATTCTTCGTTTTTTATTTCTAATTTTTCCTTAAATTGATTTATTTCGTTCAGTAATTTCTGTTCTCTATTTTTTTCTTCTTTTTCTTTTTGTCTTTGTTCATACAACTCTTTTATTATTTGTAGTTCTTTTTCTAATTCAGCAATCCTACTATTTTTAGTTTCTTCTATTTTTCGTATTTCTTCCGTAGTTTATTGTTTTATTTTTTCTATTTCTTTTTTCTAATCTATCTCTTCATTTTCTTTTTCTATTCTTACCATTGCTGTTAATTTATCTTCTAATTTTAATTCTTCTTTTTCTAACATTAGATATAAATGTTCACCTATTTTCTTATATCTTCGTCCTAGATTAGAAAATACTATTTTTATTTTTGATTCTTCGTAGTTTTCATATATTTTTTCATCTATTATAAATTCTTCTTTATTCATTTTATTGTGAATAGGTCATGTTGATATACATATTCTAAACTATCTATTTGTGATTCTAATTTTAATATTTCATCTTTTTGTGTATCTATTGAGTTTTTACTAACTCCGACAAATATATTATAATGTAGTCTTTTTATTTTTATTTTTAATTTTTTATGTTTTTCAGAAATAATTTATTTTAGTTCTTTATATTGTTGTATTTTATTCATTTTAAATTATATTTATAATATCTTGGTAGATATCTAAATCTAATTTTATCATAATTAGGTGGTATATGTTTCATTCTTCTGGATTTTAAATGTGTTATTAATTTTGATTCAATACTAGATATTAATGTACTTAAGTAGGCTAATTTTTGTGGGTTTTCTTTTGTTTTATTTAGACTTATATATTCTGAATAATTACTAATTAAAGATTCTTTAATTTTTCTAAAAGCTTCTCTATTTTTAAATGGTCTTCGCATAATTAATTTAATAATTTTGTAGGTAAATTTTTTAACTCTAACTCTAAATTTAATTTTTTTAACTCTAACTCTAGATCTAATTCTAATATATATTTCTCTTCCGTACTTTTTAGATTGCTGGGCTTTGATACCATTTGTAGGGGGGTGCGCGGATTTAGTAGATCAAATAGATTTAGTAGGTGGACATTTAAGGAGTGTCAAATGACTTAGTTTCCCTCAAAATAACATAAAAATAGAGTGTTTACGTCGCTTGGGCCATAGGGTATGCAGCGCATTGCCCATCGCCTAAGCTAGGATAGGCGATGCATTTTCCATCTCCTAAGTTAGGATAGGTGGCACATTTACCATCACGTAAGCTAGGCTGGGGGGTGCTTTGCCCATCGCCTAAGCATTCTAGTAGCCATAGGCGATGTGTTATGCGACGCACTACCCTTTGTATAGCCATAACTTTTTGCTTGGTTACCGGATTAAGGAAAAATTGATATCGTTGGAAAGATAATTCGATTATCTATAATTTGGTGGGTCTAAATCTGCAGAAATAACATATATACATAAAGTTATACTCATTCAAAGAAGTCCCTTACAAAATCTAACACTAAAACTTGATGGACTCAGAAGCTCTTAGCTTGCATTACTCTAAGTGACTCTTATGAACATGTTTTACATATCATAAGCTCTATTATTACTAGGATAGTCATTATAAGTCATGTACTCAAATATTAATTACAATATTATAGGTTTCACACGCAGGACAACGGTTCATTTTCTAGCTTAGAAGTAGACGGGGTAGTACAAGAACCCAGGTAAAGTTCTGGATTTTTATGAATAGGGGAAAAGACCAGTAAGCTTGGGTACGACTCATAACCAAGCTTACCAGGCCAGGTGTCATAGGTCAACCGGTCTAGCTCACCTAATTTTAAATAAAATGGGCACCCAATTTGGATACCTTATACCACAATCACAAAATACTTCCATCGATTCCAATTGTGAAGATCTATAACACACGATCACACACCTAATAATTGGTTCTCTCATATTACATGAATTTCATAAGAAATTATGGAAGAAAAGTAAAAAGTCAAGAAACCTAGAATCTCACCAACTCAAGTAAGTGTTTGTGCTTAAATTCAATATATTTTGAGTTGAAAGTGAAAATGTGTGAGAGTTTAGACTTGCTTCAAGTTGAATATACTTGTTTATGAAAAATGTGAACCCTAGTTCTTAGGAATTAAGTTTGAAATTGGTTTTGAGAATGAAATTGTACTTTGTTTGTTGAATATTGTGTTTTCGATTCAAACGCGGCATCTCCGCTGCTCCAGGTGATCCATAAAATATTGCAGATTTATAGATGCAACAACTTATAGCTGCTATAGAGGGAGAGAGAAGAGAAGTAAAAAAGGCCCAAGAGCAAGAAGGACTAGCCAGGTCACAATAAGTGGCTAAGCATCGGGACAAAGTTTAGAGAGACAGAGCTCTATTGATCTCTGCATATCAATAGCTACACCCATACGATATTGAAGAGGATATGTGTGTTGTTGAACCAACTAAGATACAAGCCATCATTCCTCCTACTTTACCCCCAATGTTAAGTTTGATATTACTAGCGTAATGATCCAATTGTTAAATTTGAAGGATATGTTCTCGGGATCCCAACAGATGATGGAAACATGTATATTGCTAATTTTACTATGATCTACACATCATATACTATTCCTAGGGTGGATCAGGAAGCTTTGAGGTTAAGGTTGTTCCTATTCTCATTAACAGGTGAAGCATCACTATGGTTAGGGGAACTTCTAAGAGGTTCAATCACTACTTGGTATGAGTTGTATAGAAAGGTTCTAAATAGATTTTTCCCTCCTGCAAGGATTCTATAGTTGAATGATAAAATCTATAATTTCAGATAGTTACCTGCAAAATCCATGTATTAAGCATGGTTTAGATTCAAGAAGAAGCTGAGCATGGTACCTAATCACAGAATCACAAGTCCAATTTATTTGAAATCTTCTATAGATCACTAAATGTCAGTTCTTGAGCAATGGCAGATACAATTTTGGGAAGATCATTTATGCATCTTCAGTGAGATGCTGCCCAAGATATGCTAGATGATATTTTGGTGACTAATCAAGGATGGTATACTAGAGATGGTGAGCGTGGCATTGATACATATTCTATTGGAGTGGCTAATGATTATTGAACTGGTCAGGATTTGGTAGAGCAAGAGGTTGCACAACTTTGAACAGATATTGAGCTGCTTACTAAATAATTTGCAACTATGAGTACTGACAAAGTAAATGCAGTTGGAGCATAGGTATATGCTTTTACGACTGTTGAGACTGAATCTGAAGAGGAAGAAAAGTATCTTTATTGTTGATTGGAAAATTTCCGAGCCCAATGGCAAGGGAATCAAGGTCAAAACTATTACAATGATAGATATAGAGATAGAAATTTAGAGAAAGATGGTGATTAGCAATAAAAACATGCTTATAAAGAGAAAAGTGATAGGTATGTTCCACCAGGTGGTCGTGATTTAGAATCCAGAATAGAGGAACTTTTGTCAAAATTAGTCAAAGGATAAAAAATTCAAGAAAGTTGTCTTAAAGAGATTAATGTAGATCTGTCAGGGCTAAATTAGAAAATTGAGTCACATGCTACCGCAATCAAATAGTTGGAAAAATAATTTAGTCAGATGTCAGCCATAGTAAATCAAAGGCAGCCTGACACTCTCCCTAGTAACATAGTGGTAAATCCAAAGAATAATCATCATTCCCATGCCATTACCACTCAGAGTGGTAAAACCACCATGGATCCACCTATACCTAATGTAGATGAGCAAAAAAATAATGATGATCCTATTGATATGGAGAGTAATAGAAAGCAAGATAAAGGAAAGCCATGATCGAGAAGCCTATTTTGAAGTCTATCCTGAGACCTCGCCCTCTTTTTTCTCAAAGGCTGAAAAAGAAACAAGAAGAGGGTGAGTATCAAGAATTTTTATCTATGTTGAAGGAGCTGTCAGTCAATATCCCACTTGTAGAGGCATTAGAGAAAATGCTAGGATATGCAATATTCATGAAGGATCTAATAACCAAGAAGAGGTCAACCAGTTATGCGCTAGTCAAAAATATTCATCATTGTAGTAGTGTAGCTACCAGATCATTGGTAAAAAAAAGAAGGATCCTGGTCCTTTCACCATTTCTTACACTATTAGATCTTTCGACTTTACTTGGGCATTATGTGATTTAGGTGCTAGTATCAACCTCATGCCATTAGTATTATTTAAGTAGTTTGGGTTAGGAGCTCCCAAACTAATACTAAGAGACTAATGATGGCAGATCAGACGGTGAAAAAGCCAGTTGATATTCTATATGATGTATTGGTAAAAGTGGCTTCTGTCATTTTTCCTAATGACTTTGTGATATTAGACAGTGAAGTGGATTTTAAAGTCACAATTATTTTAGGAAGACCATTATTGGCTATAGGAAGGACGTTGATTGATTTAGAGCTAGGACATCTGATATTGAGACTCAATGATGAATATGTGATATTCATTGTATGCAAATTCATAAAGCATCCTGATGAGTTAAGAGTGATATCCATTATTGATGTGTATAATAAGGAGATAGATTCATTCTATGATATTGATTCAGTAACTGATTGGGATGATGCTTCTGATTCTATTCCTATTAAAGAGAGGTTTGGTGTTGAACCTCTAGTAGCCATGATCATGAACTTTGACAGGATAGTATTGATGACTATGATGAGATGATATGTGCACTCTATGGGTGTGTTGTCATACTTATGAACCAAAAAAGCTTAATTTGGATCTGAAAAATAGAACCACTCCACCTGCTTGCCCATCTATTGAAGAGCCACCCACATTAGAGTTAAAGGCCCTCTTTCTCATTTACGATATGCATTTTTGTGGGCCAACAACACTTTGTCGGTAGTCATTATAGCTGACTTGATTGAGATAGAAGTGGAAGCCTTACTATCAGTGCAACAGATATTTAAGAGGGCTATTAGTTGGTCCATTGTAGATATTGTGGGTATTTCGCTTGATCTTTGTACTCATAAGATCCCACTTGAACCGAATTGTATTCCAAGTATTGAACATTAATGTAGACTCAATCTTTCTATGTAGAAGGCAATGAAGAAATAGATAATCATATAGTTGTATACTGGTGTAGTGTAGCCAATTATTGATAGCACGTGGGTCAGTCCGATACAATGTGTTTCAAAGAAAGGAAGTATTACTATTGTGCCTGATGAGAAGAATTAGTTAGTGCCAATGAGGTCAGTCACAGGATGAAGAGTATGTATGGATTATATAAAGCTGAATACATAGACTCATAAGGATCACTTCCTTATGCCCTTCATGGACCAGATGCTGGATAGACTTACAGGTAGAAGATGGTACTATTTTCTGAATGGGTACTCAGGTTACAACCAAATCATTATTGCACCTGAGGAACAAGTGAAAACAACTTTCACTTATCCTTATGGGACCTTTGCATATGAATGTATGACATTTGAGTTATGTAATGCTCCAGCCATATTTCATAGATGTATGATGTCACTCTTACCTGACATGGTGGAAGACACCATCTAAGTATTTATGGATGATTTCTCAATCATTGGTGATTCTTTTGATGACTGCTTATTTCACTTGGCAAATACACTTAGAAGGTGTAAATAATGCACTTGGTACTTAATTGGGAAAAATGCTATTTTAATTAAATAAGGTATTGTGTTTGGACAACAAATTTCAAAAAAAAGGTATTTAGGCTGATAGAATGAAGGTTAAAGTAATCAAGAAATTACCTCCAACAATTTCTGTGAAGGGTATTCAAAGCTTTTTGGGAAAGGCTGGATCTTATAGGCAATTCATCAAGGTTTCTCCAAGATTGCCAACCCTCTTTGTAGGTTTCTTGAGAAATAAGTGTGATTTGATTTTACTAAAGCATACTTGAATGCTTTTGAATGTCTAAAAAAGAAGTTGATGACTGCTCCTATCATAGTGTCCCAAAATTGGTCCTTGACATTTGAGGTTTATGTGATGCAATTGGATTGGACTTAGGTGCCGTACTAGACCAAAAGAAAGAAAATATCCTTCATCCCATCTACTATGCTATCAAGGCACTAAATCCTGCTCAAAAGAACTATACTGTCACTGAACAAGAGTTATTAGAATTATTGGTAGTGGTTTTTGCCTTTGAGAAGTTTAAATCACATTTGATTGGGACAAAGGTGATTGTGCACACAGATCATGCAACATTGAGGTACTTAATGGCAAAAAAGATGCAAATCCTAGACCTATTTGATGGGTTCTATTGATACAAGAATTTAATTTTGAGGTCAAGGACAAAACAAAGGCACTGAGAATTAAGTTGCAGATCACTTGTCTAGACTTGAGGAGGAAGCTATGAAGAATGTTGAAGATAGGCTCGAGATTGATGAAAATTTTACAGATGAATAGCTATTAGCAACCTCCCAAGATCTAATTCCATGGTTATAAATTTAACTAGCCAGTGATCTAGTTTAAGAAGATCTTTCCTTTCAGCTGAGAAAGAAGTTTATGCATGAGGTAAGGAAATTTTTCTGGGATGAGCCTTATTTATTCAGAATTTGTAAGGATGGGATTATTCTTAGATGTATACCTGAGGTGGAGATGATGAGCATACTTGAGACTTGTCACTTTCCACCAGTAAGGGGTTATAATGGAGGAACACGTACAACCCACAAAATCTTGCAATGTGGGTATTATTAGCTAACAATATACAATGATGCATATGATTTTGCTTCAACTTGTGATCTTATGGGTGCTATAATCACTAAAAGGTTACCCAGAATGATAATAAACCAAACATGTAAAATAAAATGGGGGATTAGTTAGCAACGATTTTTGACTACCAATGCACGAATATGACACTTTTGATTTAAAATCAAGAATATAGAAGGTCTTGGGATTATGCCTACCTAAAGGTAAAACGTGTGGGTTGATGATGGTTTAGCATGAAGTTTAGTGGTTGATTAAAGGATAGGCTAGGTCAAAAGTCATTCTAGTCTATCTTTCAATAAAAATACAATGATTTCACCCATTGGCTCTTTCGAGCACCTAAAAAGTATGCAATT
This sequence comes from Capsicum annuum, assembly GCF_002878395.1. NCBI lineage: Eukaryota > Viridiplantae > Streptophyta > Magnoliopsida > Solanales > Solanaceae > Capsicum > Capsicum annuum. Next base: position 79,291,683 of record NC_061122.1, read on the forward strand.
AGTAATCACCCAAAACCTCAATGAAGAATCCCTATTTCTAGGATGATGATCTTGACATGGCTTACACTCTAATCACACTTATTTCTAAGATTGCAAAAGGTAGTAAACCATAGACATAATTATCCATCATTACTTTCTCCCCCTATAACCCCCTTTCAAGGATGTTATGGGTTACCTCAAGTTCACCTTCATCCCTCTTTTAAGGATGACAATAGGTTTATAGAGTTTGGGGTTTTCATCCATCAAACCAATTTGGAGATTTAGGGTTTTCACCTATCAAATTCCAACTCATTAACCTAAGCAATGGTGGATTCCATACTAAACAACTAAAAATCAAGTAAACATAACAACACCCACCCACAATTACCTTTTAGTTCAACATAATCCCAAGAATAAATTACTTAGCTACTCATGAAGAAAGTAAAAAGAGATATACCATGGGGATTATCCAAAACATTCATTCTTTACAAAATTACTAAGAAATTAAGCCTCCAAGAATAGTTACACACTTTTCCAATTAGGGTTTCTTGATTTCAAATGAAAAATAGCTATGAAGTAAGCAATCCCCAAAGAAGAAAGGATTTTTGCCTATATATGATTTGGGATTCGCCCATATAGTTTTACAAAACTGCCCTGGGGCATAATCCCGCTGAACCGTGATCGGGAAAGTTTGATCACGACCACGGTTGTGTTTCGCAACTGCATTGTGCTGACCATCTTGACTGACCGCGACTACGGACTAAGGTCAATGATCGCAGTAATTGAGGCTGATATGGTCTAGGTCTTCAGTTGCACTCTTCCGTGCTCTCTTTTAATCATATTAAGCTTCATTCCACATCTTTTGATCTCTTCAACATTATGCTTGCAGTGAGTGGATACTAGTGCATTTACTCACAAATATATATCATTTATTCATTCAAAACAAGGTAGTGTGCATGAATGTTTAGTAAGAATAGATGGTAAAATCATCACTCATCAACACCCCCAACTTAAGACCTTGTTTGTCCTCAAGCAACACCACCCATTTCTATGAGACAATTTCATATGTATTCCCTCATTCTATCACTCAATGATCATGATGACTTAAACTTAATTGCTACCACCAAAAGCTTTTAACACATAGGAAAATAGACTTTTAACAACTACACTCATAATAAAATGAAATAGTGAAGGATGCAATAGACTTCGAGGAGCAACTATGTAACAACTACTAACACTCTAGAAATGACTCACATATTAACTACAATAATAATATACTTCCATTTATTTGATTACGTGGAAGATGAAAAAAATCACCCCCCTCAATTATTTCATATGCCTTCTCACAAGAAAGGAAAAATTTACACACCTAGTTACTAATCATGTAACAAGGAATTTTAAGTGCGAAGACTCATTCTCTCAAGAAATTCTCCATGTTAACAAGTACCATGCCATAGGCTTGCCCCTATTTTCAATCACCACTACAATGGGCACACTTGGTTGAGAATCACAAAAGGACTTTTTGATCTTATAATATAGGTTTAGGGTAGGGTAGGATATTAATTTGGGATGATAAGTCTAAAAACTTATTGAACTTCTACATCATAATCCTTTTATACATTGCTATTTGGGCCACTTCTTTTTCTTTTACTAATTTGCCTATTTTGCCCCTTTTGGTTTACTCACATGCACTTCGCCTTTTTTTTTTCACTTTTTTTTCATTCATCTAAACTTTATGAATTTTATTTTTTTAATGGATTTTCTCATTCTTCAAAGCAAAATGCTTAATTTCTTGTGTTTGTAGGCACTTTCTTACGACTTCGTGGCTCAACTATACTTTTTTCTCTTTTCATCATCCCAACTCAGGCTTTTAGCTTCAATTTGTATTCTTAAGTTCAAGGAGGATAAGGTTCAAGAGAGGATGAATAGGAGGGTCATGAATTGTAACGTATTTGTCAAAGAAAAGTCCAAAGGCTCAAAGAGGGTGACTAGAGGTAACTCCTATGTATTGGGAGGGTTTTTAGGCTAAAATAGGCTTCCAAAAATCACAAGATGGCCTATGATCATTTTACCAACAAAGCACAATCAAAATTTAGCTTTGAAAGAATAATGGGGAAAGTTCTAGATGGTACAAGTACACATGAGATGGAGACAATTAAACTCAGACACATGGCATGCGAATGTTGTCAAGGGGGTTCTATTGTTCTACCCACTAGAAATAAAGATGGAGTATTCACTATTTTTCCAAAGTCAACTTTCAAAGTCATAGAAAGAGAAAAAGTTTCATCACATGCTTTCTCTCATCCATTTTGCAAAATTTTTGGACGGAGAGGGTTGTTTGCTTTTATATCTACACCATGAATAATTTGCTAATCATGGCAATAATCTAAGCTATAGCTCACATTGCAAATTATAGTATGGGAGAACCACCCATATGGTTACTCAGACTTCACCAATGGATACGAATGCAATCCCAAATCATCAATGCTATAGGTACTCAAACTTCCCTTGTATTTTATGGCCTTGATGCCACTGGTACTCAGATTTTCCCCACACCAATAGTTATAAACCCAATCATAATGGAAAGGCTCGTCTATTAAAACTTAAACTAAAGTAGAAAACTAAGAACAACGTAACTAATCCATACAAATATGGACACCATCAAAGTGCCCGGATATTACTACCTAAATAAAACTAAGAATCATCTAAAAGAGCAGAAAAATATGTAAAAATATCAATAATACAAGCCTAAATTAAATGAATAAGGTGACACCCCCAACTAAATGGATAGTACTGCCCCTACTAAATAAATAATCAAGGATAAAAGAGATAATGGCTCTACCTATAACCGAATCAAGGGATGCTTTCCTTCTTAGATTCTGCATCATCACCATTTTCCTCAAGATTAGTCCACTCGACTAAGGCCTCATCATCACTTTCCACCTAAGAGAAAGGAAGTCTATCTTGGAATTTTAGGACTTTCCATAGACCCTTCACCTTCTTCCACATATTGATAAAGAACTCATTGCTCTTCTTCTCTCGTGTAACCATTTTTTCATATTCAATACAGAGGTCTCGGTGTGACTCCACTAAAGAAGAGTAGGATTTCTTAAGCTTACCAATGGCAACGTCTTGCTTTTTTTGATCCTCTCTGTACTTCTTATAATCGGAATGTGATATATATAAATGATGCGTGGTGGAAGGCTCTCCCGATCCTTGGGGAAAATGAGACACAAGCTCTTTTATGGTTGTAATATTTGCTCCCATCTCCTCAATAGGTCCCGTGGTGATTGGCCTATTAGACTTGGGCTCACTGCATGCCGGCTTTTCCAAGTCGATCTTTCTTTTCTTACTTTTGCTGGGTGTGCCCTCTCCTCGAATCCTTAAGGGGTAGATGGGGGCACTAGGATGCACCCATATATCACTAGCATACTCATCCACCCCTACTTTCCTGCAAAGCTCAGTAATCAAAGAGGGGAAGAAAAGATATGTACCACCTTGGTTCTTGAAATAATCTATTTCATTGACCACGAGTTGATCAATATCTAGTGGGATGCCTTCTAGAATACAAGCAACCATCCTAGGACACAATTCTGGGATTGCAGTAATGCGGGTGCAAGGAGAAACTCGACTATAAATGATGTGCAACAATATCCGCACCTCAGAAGTAAAGTCATTCATGGTGATGTTGCTTTTATTTATAGTCCAAGATACTTCCCTTTTTTGGGCATAGCAGTTGCGCCAACCAACTCCCTGGTTTACCCCACTTTTCTTTGAATTCACCTATGTCTGTATGTTTAAGCCCATAAATATCATTGATTTGTTTAGCCCCAACTTTAACCAGTTTGCCCTGAATCTTGATAGTCACATTGAATGGGTCCAAAAGAAACACTTCACTTATATTAGCATAAAATTTATGGACCCATTTTTCATTTGCAATGCATGGATCCAGAGCAAAACACTACCAACCTATGGCTTTAAGTTTGTCATTAAATGCCAAAAGTTTCTCTGGCATATTCTCTAAGAAAATTCCTCTTTTCGAGAGTAGCTTTTTCCTCAGCAGATCACTGTAGTGATGAGTATGGCACTCGGATGCCATGAATTGGATATGATCATACTTGTCCATGAGGTTGTCCTGAAAGTACTAGGCACACGTTATATCAGTCAATGATATTTTAACATGCAAACTATACTACATTGTTCATTAATGCTTATTGGAATGGGTGCTCGGTGGTGATAGGTTAAAAATTAGAAGTGTAATATTTTTGGCATGGCAGGAAACTAGCCTCGAATACCATGATCATAAACCATGACCACATTTGCGTTGCCACGATCACGGTCATCTAACCGCAGTCACGATATCTGAGGCTGGTTTTATGTAAGCTTCTCATGTTTAGTTTGATTCCAAGTTTGTTTGTGTTACTAACATGCTCTACAATATGGATTTACAAGAAAAATAAATGAGCAATGCTAATAAGAGTTTGAATGTTCCCTTTACAAAGAAGTTATCTCTGTTGTAAGTTCATTTACGCAAAGTGTTAAAAACTTGATTTGCACATCATGTTTGTCTATATTTCTCACACATTATTAGGTATCAAGATTTCCCACTTGTGTGCACACCTTATCTAAGTAACTGAGAGCAGTTATGCTCCCCTATTTTCCCCTGTTCAATTTTCAATGCAAAATTATACACTTTCCCCTTTTCAAGCTCATCCAATGCACTCCATAGTGCCACAAATGCATGGGATATTTATATGCAGAAGATAACATCTATCCTAAAAAACATAACAAAAAGGATACGAGTCACTCTTGTGGCATTTATGGGTTGCCTCCCACCTAGATCCTTAGTTATCATCATGGCACGACGTCTTTCTTCCTTTATTCTCAAGGTGGGTCTTCAAACCGCTCCTCATTCTCAACATCCACCATAGATACTTCTTGAAGCTCAACAGTTTGTTTCTTTGACTTGTAAATTTTGAAATAGACTTCATCCTCTTGCACCCTAAATTTTATCTCCCCTATTTCTAGATCAACAATTACTTTCCTAGTGGCCAATAAAGGACGACCAAGGATGATAGGTATCTCTTGGTCCATTTAGCAATCCAACACTACAAAATCCATCAGGAGTATGAACTTGTCCCCTTTAACAAGGACATCAATCAAAATTCCCACCGGCCTTTTGATCGACCGATCCTTCATGAGAAGTTGCATAGAGGTCTGTGTAGAGGCATTCAATCCAAGCTTCTTTTAGATGAAAAAAGGCATTATGTTAATGCTTTCACCAAGGTCACATAGAGATTTTTCAAACTCATGCGTCCCAATTATGCAAGGGATGGTGAATGCTCTGGGGTCGCTCTTTTCCTCAGCCATACTATCCATGATAGCACTACACCCATGAGTCACCTTAATGGTTTTACCTTCAACAAGTTTCTTCTAGGACATCAACTTTAGAGTATCCCAGGATCTCTTGGATCGCCTTAAGCAAGGAGATGTTTATCGATAGATTGCTAAGTTTTCCCATAAATTTTCTCAATTTGTCACCTTCCTCTTTTTTATGCAATCATTGGGGTAATGGGGGAAGAACTTAGATTGTGGGCCTGGCTTCACTTTGTGGCTTTTTAATCTTAACCACTTCATCATCACTTTTATCAGTTTTTTTCTTCGCATCTCCTTCTCGACTTTGAGGTAACACCTTCTTTGCTTTCACTTTGGGCATTTCTCAATCAAGTCTCCTTTCAAGTGTTCATTAAGGGTCTTTCTACTCCTTGTGACAATTGCTAGAACTTGGGCATCATTTTTGGGATTTGCAATCATTTCACTAGGGAGTCCACCTCTAGGCCTAACATTTAGTTGCATGGATATTTGCCCAACTTGGGTCTCCAATTGCTTAATAGAGGAGGAGTGAGACACCACAGTTTACAAAAGTTGAGAAAAATCACCTTTCCACTCATGAACCATTTTGTCCATACCTTCCACTTTATTCAAGATCCTTGCCAATACATCACCTATTTTGAATTTTTTGGGGTCGATGATATTTGAATCTTTGGGTTTGACACGATCATGAGAAGGAACATAATGGTCATAATCTTGATCCCTATCTCTCAAATCTCTATCCGATCATGATCCATCCAACCTTGGTTCCCACCTTGCCTTTGATATGTGGGGCGGGAACCCCCCGAGTAGTTATCCAAATATCAGATTTCCTCATCCAACTTTTTTGATTTTTCATCATCTTTGCAAGACTTTGATGCTATAATATTTATAGCTTTAGCGAGTGCACCCATAACATACTTTGTCAAGAGTTCAAGTTGGGTCATCATTTTTGCTATGTTCTCCACCTTTTCTTCATTCCTCCTTCTTTGTTTGTTCATTATTGACCATGAAAATAGTAGAAGGGATCTTTGGTTTCTCGGGTATGCAACCCCAATTTTGCTTTGACACTTCTCCAATCAATAGAAAGGCCGCGTGGTGGTGCAACTTCACTAGGGAACCTTCCGCCGCAATATCCACCACTATTTGATTAATAGGTCAAGGGAACAATAGAAGATCTCAAGAAGCATTGTATTTGGGTCTTCATGATTTTGGTGTTGAGCTAGCATACCATTAAACCTCTCCCAAGCTTCAAACAATGGCTCTCCATTCATTTGTCAAAAATTTACAATCTCGTCCCGATTTTAAAGCATTTTTGATGGTGGGAAATATCTATCAAGAAACACCATAGTAAGCTCGTCCCAAGATATAATTTAGCTGGCGGGAAGCGAGTGGAGCCATAAAATTGCCTCGCCCATTAGTGAGAATAGGAAGAGGCAAAAATGAATGGATTCTTGAGTAACGAGTTCTATATTGAATGGCGCACACACTTCCATGAAATTTTTCAAATGGACATTTGGGTCCTCAAAGGCTTGATACCCGTATAATCCTTTCATTTGCAATATGTGATGCATGAAGCAAGTCACCTAGAAGACTTCGTTCCCATTAGTTGGTGGGATACAAATCGCATTTTTTTGTCCTACTTCATTTAGTGGGCCCTAATCATCTAGAGGGGGAATCAAAGGGCCCACATTGCTTGTGCTATCACTCATTGTTCTTTTAACACTTCAATTATCTACAAAATATAAAAACTAACAAATAAAGTAAATTACACCACCCTGGGTATTCCTAAGTAAAGGTCACACCGCACAAGTGAAATCTATATTCCACTCCCTAGTAACGGTACTATTTTGATAATTCTCAACTCACTCCCAATGTTTGGGGGGTGAGGTGGTCATTGTCAATAACCTAACTAAAGTTGGGGTCGAATTCACAAGGAGCGAATAATAAATTTTGAATTTATGGGTTCTCTAATCACTAAAAGGTTACCTGAAATGATAATAAACAAGACATGTAAAATACAATGGGGGGATTGGTTTGTAACGATTTTTGACTACCAATGCACGAATATGATACTTTTGATTTGAAATCAAGAACATAAAGGATCTTGTGATTATGTCTACCTAAAGGTAAAATGTGTGGGTTGATGATAGTTTAGCATGAATTTTAGTTGTTCATCAAAGGATAGGCTAGGTCGAAAGTCATTGTAGTCAATATTTCAATAAAACTACAATAATTTCACCCATTGGCTCTTTCGAGCACCTAACAAGTGTGAAATTTGTAATCACCTAAAACCTCAATCAAACATCCCTATTTCTAGGATGATGCTCTTGATATGGTTTAAACTCCAATCACACTTATTTCTAAGATTGCAAAAGGTAGTAAGCCATAGACTTAATTGTCCATCATTACTTTGTCCCCCTATAATCCTCTTTTAAGGATGTTATGGGTTACCTTAAGTTCACCTTCATTCTTCTTTCAAGGATAACAAAGGGTTTTTGGACTTTGGGGTTTTCATCCATCAAACCCATTTCGATATTGGGGATTTTAACCTATCAAATTCCAACTCATTAACCCAAGCAATGGTGGAATCCATACTAAATAACTAAAAATCATGGAAACACAACAATACCCACACACAATTACACTTTAGTTCAACATAATCCCAAGAATAAATTACTTAGCTACTCATGAAGAAAGTAAAAGGAGATATACCATGGGGATTATCCAAAACATTCATTCTTCACAAAATTACTAAGAAATTAAGCCTCCAAGAATAGTTACACACTTTCCCAATTAGGGTTTCTTGCTTTCAAATAAAAAATAGCTATGAGGTAAGCACTCCCAAAAGAAGAAAGGGTTTTTTCATATATATGATTTGGGATTCATCCATCTAGTTTTACAAAACTTCCCTGGGGCATAATCCCGCTGAACCGCAATTGCGTAAATTTGACCATAACCACGGTTGTGTTCTGCGACCGCATTGTGCTGACCATCTTTGATTACCGCGACCGTGTAATGAGGACCACAGTTGTGGTAATTGAGGCTGATATGGTCTAATTCTTTAGCTATACTCTTCGTTGCTCCCTTTTTATCATTTTAAGCTCCATTCCACATCTTTTGATCTCTTCAACTTTATGCCATCACTGAGTGGATTTAGTGCATTTACTCACAAGTATGTCTCATTTATTCATTCAAAAAAAGGTAGTTCTCATGAATGTTTGGTGAGAATAGGTGGTAAAATCACCACTCAACAATCTTCCAAAGGAATAAAGCAACAAAAGGAATATTCAAGTACAAAGGGGGACCATTCCAAGTACAAGTGGGGGACCATTTCAAATTTAAACTCTTTTGAGATTGAAAAGGGCTCCAATTCTTTCATTTTCCTTCTTCAAAACTAAGAACACACTCCAAATTTAAGATTGAAATTGAATTTCAAATTTAGAACAAGTCTATAAGTCAACTCCAAGCATTGGCCATCATTGACCAAGCTGCCATATCATCCCAAATCTCAAAAACCGAAATTCTTAGTTTCTTTTATTGATTCTAACCACTAAATAACAACTTGTAATCACCTACTAGTTATGAGTTAGTTTTTTGAGTTCATTTCTTTCGTGTTACCTTTCTTTGTTTGTTTTTGTCTTTTGTGATTCATTTTAGTTCCTTGGCTTAAGTCCGAACAAGATTTCTTTGAATCTTTCAAATGAAAATCTATTTCGGGCAAGAGTAGAGATCAACACTCAACTTCCCATGGATTATGAGCCAACTTTCAACACTTGTGAAACCAAGTGTGAAGTAACAAAAGAGTGTAGAGTATGAGTTTATTTCTTTAAAACTAATTTGTTTATTGTTTTTGTGTGTGTTTTCTCTTAGAAACCTTGGAAATGGAAGGAACAACATCACCAACCCCGGATAGGTATGGTATTTATACTAACTTGGGTCCTTTTGAAGATTTTCGCTGGAACCTTGAAAGGATATGCCAATATCTTAATCTACCAAAGACTTTGCAAAATGTCACCACCCAAACTACCACATACCCTCAAAGCTGAATCTCCACTAACCAAGATACTAGCATTTTTCCTAGTATTGATTCTTCTTGTGTGTAGGCTCAAGATAATATACTTCCACTGGAGGATTCACGGAGAGCTCCTCAAGAAAACATGATTGATGATCAAATGGAGTTCTTGGCTAAGAATTCCAACTTTGGGAAAAAAAATGAAGAGATGATCCAAGGGAGAAGTCTAGACAAACTCCTTTGTATTGAGAGCTTCCCAAAAGAGAAAGTGGGTTGCTATGATACACACCAAGGTGAAGACCTTACCTCATGTGAGATACAAGGTAACAATGCTATCTCCTACACTTTTGTAAACTTAGAATATTATGATGTGGCTAGTAGTAGCCAAGTGAATCTAGTTAGTGGTTTGCTGAAGGATTTTCGTGAGCCTTCCCTTTGTGATACTCTTGGCATTGCTAGCTTGTATGGAGATCACTTATTATAAGTAAGCAAGCACTAGTTGATCCTATAGATGACCAAATTGATTATTCTTGTAAGATCAATTTGTGTCCACTTAGTTATAGAACTTGGAACTTGAATGAGGTCCTATTGCCAAGTAATGAGAGTAGTCACACACTAGTTGACCCTTCTGAAAACCAAGGTGAGTCTCCGTTGGTATTTGAGTTGCCAACAACTAGTGAAGGTGTGAACAATGATTAACTTACTCATGAATGTAGTCCACTACTTGAGCATGCATGTTGTGTGCTTGATAAATCTTAAGTTAGTTATGATGTTGATAGAGTTGATCATGAGGATGGAAATAATTCTTTGAGCTTATTGTGTGATAAAAGTATTATTATTAGTTTTGCGCATAGAATTCATGAAAATAAAAATGTTGTAAAGAATGACATATGTCTTTATGAGAGTGAACTTGCATGCTTTAAATCCTTACCTTTGGATAGTGATTCTCTCTCAAAGAAAGATATCATGTGTGAAAATAGTGAGATCACTCCTTGTATGACACCTAGTGACATGCAATGTGATGTGTTTAAAGGAAAAAGTGGTAAGCTTAAGATTCACATGTTGTACTATTTCTTGAAACCTACTAAGAATATAGGGTCAAGTAAAGATTATGCTAAACATCCAATTCTCGATTGTGATCTCCTACTTATGGAAAAGAATGACTAACTGGGTAAGGATGGCTTCAATTCGCTTGTATGTTTAGGAAACCCAATTAGTGATTATTCTTGTGAAAATAGTTTTAATTATGAACCCTTTAATGCTCATGGTGGTTTGTATCTATGTGAGGACTACCCTTTTGAAAGATGAGGCAGAGCATGTGTAGAAAGTTCATCTACTTCTCCTTTGTGTGTTTCCCATGTTAATCAGACTTATGGTGATGAAGTTGAAACTAGTAGTGAGTACATACATGAGGAAACCATAGTTGGAGTTGATTTGTGTGACACCTTTCCCAACCCCCTTTTTGCTCATGATATTTCCAATGGTAACATAGGGGTTATGTCTAAATATAAGGATGTCACCTTATGGAAAAGTGAGTATAGCCTTGACCCATGTTCTTGGAAACTTCTCCCATTTAACCCTGGTGACTTATTGGGTTATGGAAATTGTAACACAACCAACTTGGTGCTTGGTCAAGATGACAAACAAAGGTTGATTATGGATATTGGTATCCTTCTCTATGATAAAAAGTCTTTCTTGGGGATTTGCGATCCACTTAATAGACCCAAGTTGTGCATGAGAGGAATTTACAACAATGTTAAGTGTTCATTAAAGAAGGGAAGTAACAAAAGGAACCTAGAGAATTCACCATTGAGTGTTTCCACTCTTGAACAAGGTATCACTACTTGTAGGTCAAGAAAATAATTCCCTCTTGAAAACACTTTTGAAGAATTCCCTTCTCATAATACCCTTCTTTGTGACTTGGTTTTGATTTGAAACCCCATTATCAAAGGTGGTTTCATAATTAACATCCCTAAAGTAAATGTCTCATTTCCTCTTTGGGGTATTTCTTATATACTTGTATCCATGTTAGACACACTTATGCTTAAGTTATGTGAACCACAACTTATGGATGACAAGTTGAATTTATGTGTGTGGAAGAGTCTAATGATGTTAAAGACTTCTTGTCACCTTCGTAGGGTTGGAAACTTTGAAGTATCTTGTGGGAATCTTAGGAGCATGATTTCCTTCATTAATAGAGGGAAACAAAATTCTTGGGAGAACTACTTGTCTTGGATTGGCTTGTTGAGTAGTGGGTTCTTTATTTTCACTAATTGTATGGCTCCATTGATGAAATTCCTTCCCTTGGGATGATGTTTGAAAAGGAGAGGTCCTATTTGCTTGCAATGTTTCTTTCTATCTTTGTGTATTCCTACTTGTGCATACATCTTTGATGAAAATAGAGTCCTTAGTACCTTTATTCATTACCTTTATGCATATGATGTTGTTCATAATCTTGTTAAATCTACATCGTATGTTGGCATGAATTTCTTAGAAGGGAAATTTATAGTGTGCCTAAATGATTTAGATCCATCCTTGAGTGTATTGTGTTCTAAAACTCTTGTGGCCAATGGTACCCCTTTTGATAAAATCATCTTGGAGGAGACTTTTATGTTCAATTCCTTTCTATACACCTCTTTGCTTCTGATGATGTCCATACTAGTCTTGGATTTATCTTATTTGGAGGTAAGAAGTATCTCAAATGGTCCACTTGGTTAAGCAATAATGCTGAAAGGATAACTAATATCCTTGATTCCATAAAAACCTTATGGATGTGTGAACCATAGGTGCCACCACTCTCGGTGAGATCTACTAGAGAGATGATGAAACAAATATGTCTTATGGCTTTTAAGAGGAAGGTATTCTTACCTTTGGAGATTGTTGATGCCATTATGACCTTTGTAGTTTCATTATCTATTGGTGATGATTATAGCCACTCCCTTTGTAACATTCTTACTAAGCTTTTCATGAATAAATCAAGGGGTTCATGGTTATTTGCAAGTGTGTACCACCTTGGCAAGATGATGTTATTTTTTGTACTAACCCTAACCCTCATTCCATGAGGATGTTGTGCTTGGTTAATCTTTCTTTGATTTTACAAGGTGTAGATTCGAGGTTGAATCCTTTTCAAGAAGAGGAGGATGATACAAGCCAAATGTGCATCATAGCTTTTGAAGACATCATTAGAGGCCAACACATTGAGACTCAAGCCTTGGTCATCTCGGGAAACCATTTTGAGCACATAATATAACAATGCCATGAGTGGTTGATTGCTTGGCGATACAGGTATAAGGAGTTCCAAGCCATTTACAAGGAAACCTTTTGAAGGTTAAAGAACTCGAGGCCATTCTTTGAAGATTGAAGAACCCAAAGCTTTGGAATGTGAAGAAGAATCCATAGTTTTAAGTGATTAAATTCATTGAGGGGCTTCTAGTAATTTCATCTTGCAAGGGGCGGCTCTTGAGCATCAAAATTAATTAATTGCATTTTTGTAATTTCATGACTTTTAGGTAGAAGACTATAAAAGCTACTTTTTAGATCATTTTTTCTCATTAGTTGATTTTGGATATTGAAAATAGAAAGACATTTCTCTTGTGAGGGAGTATTTGTAACTAGGGAAAGTGTGGAATCACTTGTATTAAACTTTGGCTTATAAATAGGGGTTCTTGAGGTGAATTGATTTTCCTCTTGGGTTCACGTAAGAGCTTGGTCCTCGTTTCTATGAAATCTAAGGGTCTTTGGATTTCATACATCCTTTGGTTATTGTTTCTTCATAGTTTCTTGTGTCAAGTTACCTATCCTTTACCTTATTGCATGTTTTTTGTTTTGTTTCTTGTTGGTGTATTTCGGATTTGTGTTGTTTCTTTAGGTTAGTCTTCATCTTCATAGGTAGATATATATCATTCCCTTATTCCATATAGAATTATTAAACCAAAATTAAACTCCACCGTTTCTAATTAAACCAAGACCATGGCCACCAACGCTTTCCCAAAACTATTTGAAATCAAACCAAACCAATTCAAGTTCCATTACCATTTATCCAATGCAAGGATTCCAAGAATTGTCAAACTACGTGACAAAATCATATTCATAGGAAATTTGACAAAAAGGTTGTGGGCATGCCATTATCGAAGCCAAATCATCAAATTTGGGGTCCAACCATGACCCCTCAATTAAATCATTATTCCTAAGCACCCACACGTGCAAAACCATAATTAAAAACATTCATAATCATAATGTAAACCATAGAAAATGATATTTAATGCTATGCATTCAAACCCCTCAACCGTGGTCTCAAAACCACTATTAATGATCCACGAACAATGCTTAAGACATATGCTTTTTGTAGACTAACAATGAGGGAGGAGTCACATGCCTGAATAACAAAGATTCACGGAGATAAATTGAACCTTAAGCCCTTAGATGACCACTTTAGAGAAACCCTAGCCAATTTTGCTTAAGAGGATTTCGAGAGAGTAAAGAGGACATTTTAGTCTTGAAAAGTGTGGAATGAATGACCAAAAAGTGTTATAGGGACCTGGGGTCTTAAGGGTTTTAAGTGAGAAATATCCAAAGTACCCCCAACTTAAAGCTGTATAAAACACAGGTGGTTATGAGTCAGCTGCTTGACTCGTGACCACAACATATGACTCGTACTCTTGAGTCTTCACCATGACAGTGAGTTGTAAACCTATACACTGTCCACTATACGACTTCATGACCCTCAATACTAATCTGATCATATGAATTGTATGGTCTAGTCCTATACAAGACAGAACCCAAGGGATTAGATGCTGGACATCATACGACTCAACCCTACCACTTGTAACCTATCCTCACGGCTCTTAGTGAGCCACTCATACTCAGAGTCAATTAAATCCACTAAGTTTTTGATTTGATTAAGGATAATCCTAATGTCTCGTCACCACCCCTAATGACTTGTACCACCAAGTCATTACCAAGATCAAAACCCAACCATTACTCACTAGACACCCAACGACTAGGGTCACCTAAACAGTACCCACCCCATACGACTCATATAGTTAAGTCATCAACAGGATAGTGAGCTCAGAGTTCAGGAAATTTCTAAGGACCAAAACCCAAGGTATTTCTATTCTCCCCTACTAGGATCATTCATCCCCGAATGATAGGACAAGGAATTGAATAGAACGATCAAACCCCAAACATCTCTACTCTGATCTTTAACTAAGTTAGAAAACAAAGATGTAAAGAATAACACATACCTTATGCACGATCTTCTGGAGCGGAAAATAGGAATGGATACTTGGATTTTATGTCCTCTTCAGCTTCCCAAGTGGCCTCTTCAACCTTGTCGTTCCACCATAGACCCTTTACCGAAGATACATCCTTCTGGTTCCACCATAGAAACTTTACCGAAACTACATCCTTCATCCGCAACCAATGAACATGCCGGTCTAAGATGTCAATAGGGACTTCCTTGTAAGGTAAGGAATCCAAAATACCAATATCCTTGATAGTCACAATCTGCGATGGGTCACCTAAACACTTCCTCAACATCGAGACATAGAACACCGGGTGTATGGAGCTCAAACTAGAAGATAACTCTAATTCATATGCAATATTGCCAACCCATCTCAAAACTAAGTACAAACCAACATACCGGGGATTGAGCTTTCCCTTATTCCCAAACCGCATCACTCCCTTTATGGGAGACAACTTCAAGAACACCCTATCCCCAACATTAAATGCTAACTTCCGATGACTCACATTTGCATAGGACTTTTGGCGACTTTGGACAGATTTAAGCCTATCCTGAATCATCTTCACGTTCTCTATGGATTGGTGAACCGAATTCGGCCCAAACATCTCCACCTCACCAACCTCAAACCACTCTACAGGAGACCTACGCCTTCTACCATACAAGGTCTCAAATAGAGCCATACCAATGCTAGAGTGGTAGCTGTTATTATATGCAAACTCTATAAGAGGTAAATTCTCAACCTAACTACCACTATAGTCAATCATGCAAGCTCGAAGCATATATTCTAATATCCTATAGTTCTTTACGCTTGCCCATCTGACAATAGGTGAAAAGCAGTACCAGTACTTACCTTAGTTCCCGAATTTTTCTGAAATGACCGTCAAAAGTATGATGTAAACTGCATACCACAATCCGAGATAATAGAAACAGGCACTTCATACAACTTCACAATCTCTTAGAGGTACAACCTTGTATCCTCTACCGAAAAATTAGTCCTTATTAGCAAAAATTGAGCAAACTTAGTTATCCTATCTAAGATGACCCACACTGAATCAAATTGATTCTGAGATCGAGGAAGGCTGGTAATGAAGTCCATATTGGTCACCTCCCACTTCTACATTGGCAACTCAATTTATTGATACTATCCTTCGGTCCTTAAGTGCTCAACTTTCACTTGCAGGCACACCATGCACTTAGCCATAAAACTAGCCATATACCACTTCATATTGTTCCACCAATACATCTTCTTACAGTCATGATACATTTTTATCGAACCAGGATGAATAGCATAATGCAACTTATGCGCCTCAGCCAAGATCCTCTCTTGCAACCCATCTATGCCGGGAACGGGAACACATAATCTCCCTTGGTACCGCAAGGTACCATCAACACTAACCTCAAAAGCCATTATTTTTTGTCCACCTACATCACCCTTGATCCTTATCAAGATAGGATCTAACACTTGCTTCTCCTTCACCTCGGCACCCAAGGATGACTTTTCCATATTCTACACAAAAACATCACCATTATCAAAGTCCAAGATATGAACTCTGAGATAAGCCAAACAATGAATATATTTCACCAACTCCTTCTTTCCTTTATCCGCATGAGCTAGACTTCCCATGGATAACCTTCTAAGAGCATCAGTAACCATGTTAGCTTTACCTGGATGTTAGTGAAGACTCATGTAATAATCCTTGAGTAGTTCAAGCCATCTCCTTTGCCTAAGATTTGGCTCTTTTTGAGTAACCACATATTGCAGGGTCTTATGATAAAAAAAGATATCTATATGCACTCTATGCAAATAGTGACACCAGATTTTCAACATAAACACCACCTCCAGTAACTCCAAGTCATAAGTCAAATAATTTTTCTCATGCACCTTCAACTGTCTAGAGGCATAACCTATCACCTTGATATGCTGCATCAAGATGCAACTAAGCACCACATGGGATGCATCACAATAGCCCACAAACATATCAGTGCCTTCAGGAAAAGTCAAGAATGGAGCTGAAGTTAGCTTATCCTTCAGCATCTCAAAACTGCCCTCACAAGTATCAGACCATAAAAACTTCACTTTCTTCTAAGTTAACTTAGTCAATGGGGCAGCTATAGAAGAGAAACTTTCCATAAAACTTCTATAGTAATCAGCTAAACCCAAGAAGCTTCAAATATCAGTTGGAGTTATGGGTCTAGGCCATTTCCTAACAACTCAACTATCTACGTATCCATCATGATCTCTTCACTAGAAATAACATGACCCAGAAAAATGATGGCATTAATTAGAATTTATATTTTGAAAATTTGGCATACAACTGCTGATCTTTCAGGTTCTACAACATAATAAGGAGGTGATCGCTATGATCCACCTCGCTCTTAGAGTACATAAGAATATCTTCAATGAATACAATTATGAGCAAATCAAACAAATAACGAAAGACTCTATTTATCAAGTCATGAATGCCACCGTAGCATTAGTCAACCCAAAAGACATAACTAAGGACACAAAATACCCATATCGGGCACGGAAGACAATTTTAGGGATATCCACTTCCCTAATTTTAAATTGATGATACTTGATTTAAGATCAATCTTGGAGAAAAACTTAGCACCCTGAAGCTGATCAAACAAATCATCTATCCTTGGAATAGGATATTTATTCTTTACCATTAGCTTATTCAACTGCCGATAATCAATACACATCCACATGAAACTATCCTTCTTATGCACGAATAATACTTATGCACCCTACGAAGACATACTAGGAATGATGAAACCCCTATCTAAGAGACCCTTTAGGTTTTCTTTAAGCTTATTTAACTCAACTAGAGCCATTCTATACAGGGGAATAAAAATAGGATGAGTGTTCGGAATAAGATCTATCCCAAAATCAATCTCCTTATCGGGAGAAAAACTAGGAAGGTCATCAGGGAAGACCTCAGGAAATTCATTCACCATTGGGATGAAATATAAAGAAGGACCCTCCGAGTTAAAATCTTTAACCCGAACCAAATGATAGAGACACCCCTTAGAGATTAATTCTGAGCTTTAAGAAATTATATGAACCTTTCTTTAGGAGCTGGAGAAACACCCCCTATTTAATAATCAACTTATTAGGGAATTTAAAGATGACCTTATGGGTCCAATAATCTAAAGATGCATAGCATGAGTGCAACTAATCCATCCCTAGTATGATATCAAAATACATCATGTCTAGTTCAAATAAATATACCAAAGTCTCCCGACCACCCACAGATACCACACAACCGCTATAGACTCTCCTGGTAATCATAAAGTCACCTACTGAGGTAGAAATAGAAAAAGGTTTTGAAATATACTTGGTAACAAAACCAAAATACACAGGCACAAATAAGGTCACATAAGATAGATTGGACCCCAGATCAAGTATATAGTGCACATTATGAGAAAAGAGTTTTAACATGCCAGTAATTACATATGGTGATGCCTCAAAATCCTGACAAGTAGTGAGAGCATAGAGTCGATGTCGACCAGTGCCAGAGCCAAATGGTGCACCCTTTCGGCCTAAGCTAAAAAAGAGGCTCATGAGTTGAGATATATATTTCATACATGGGTAGGCTTTTTAGGATAAAGTGAATTTTAAAAATCTCAAAAATGGACTAAGATTCTTTTTCCAACCGCATGTAATTGAAATTAGCTTTATAAGACCAACGGGGAAAGTTTTAGATGACACAAGCAAGAATAAGAATCAGTCAATTATTTCTCGCTACACATCACATGTAAACTATTCTATAAGGATTGATTTCATTTTCTACTCAAGCACAAAAGGAGTCATTTATTACATTACCCCTAAATAAAGAATTTAGAGTCAATAAAAGAGGCCTAGCTTTGTTGCTAAGTCATTAAGCTCTATACCCTTTGTTTTTGCAAAAATTTTTGAAAGGAGGGGGCACTCATTTTGTACTTCAGTATACAAGATTAAATATCACTAGCACCAATCAAGTCACCATTTCACATTTGGGCACAATTGAGGGTAATACTTATGGCTACTCAGATTTCACCATAGTCATGATGTCAGTCCTAATTTTGAATGCCACGGGTACTTAAAATTCCCTTGAATCTATTACTACAACACCTTAATACAATATATTTGCCATAAAAATATTGTCACTCAATCTATCATAGGGAAAGGGCCGTCCAACATCCATATTAAAAGGAAAAATAAAAAAAAAATGATTAATCCACAAACATAAGCACCATCAGGATACCCAATATTACAACCCAAATTATCAAACTATCCATAGACAATGAAAAGTCAAATCATCCAAGTAGAACACAATGCATTTGAATAATCATCCAAATAATACAGATTCAAGAATCGATTTTGTAACAATGCTTTACATCTGTTTATGACTCTAAATGCCTTAATTAGTAGTGTGTGATGAATAAATCCTTTTGCTCTCAAATAGAAAATGCAGTTGATCCTCCTAGAAAAGTTTGCATGCCATGTGCGGTGAGCTTAGTTGCGTGATTCTCATGCTTACTTGTGTCATCAATAACTTTCCCCTTTGGTCTTTCAAAGATAATATTGATTATGCATGGTTGGAGAAATGATCTTATGCCTTCTTTGTTTTTATCCTAGCCTGGCCATGCACTAATGGTTTCCCTAGTCACCTTTTTTGAGCCTTTCATTGGCAACCAAATTACAAGCATTGAACCTTTTGAAATTTATTCCTCTTTTAAACCCTACCCTCCTTAAACTTGAAATTACTATTTAAGCCTAAGAGCCTCAGTTGAGGGTGGTGGATCTTGGAAGAGGTGATCTTGGGTCACTGTAGTGTAAATGAATGCCTAAAAACTAAGCAATGCCTAAAAAACAAGTTGGGCTTAGGTACTCATTAGCCTACCACCATGAGGCTATTGATGGCCGATCACCTTCTCGCCTTGAAAGAGATTGATATACTTTTGCCAAGAATGATGCTATTTTTGATGACACTCAACTTACTCGTCAAATTAAGTACAAGGCGGATGTTTTCAATATATACCTAACATGAGTTAAGGTCAAATCCTTGAGGAGTGAAAACTAGATTTCAAAGCTTACATATGTTGAGAGTTAACTATCCATTAACCCGTAATAGAATATTTAAATAAAACATGAAAGAAAAATTGGGGGGTTTGATTTGGGACTTTGTTGAACATAATTGCAAAATAACACTAATATGAGATTAAACAATTAATAGGTACACCAGGTTGAGAGGAACCTTAGGGTTATTCTATCCTAGGTGGCCTACATGTATAGGTAATCGAGAGTTAGTCCAAGTTTTAGCTAAGGTTTTTGGGTAGCTTAGATTTAGGGTCTTATAAAACACTAAATTTCATTCGTGGATTCTTTCGAACACCTCATGAGCGTGACAAGTTTACCACTCCATTACCTCAAACTAGCATCCTTATTTCTAAGATAGTGCTTATGAGAATAGCTAATTTAACTAATACCCTTATTTCTAAGACGATGCTAAGAAAGAAGCTAATTCAAGTTGATGTTTACAATTACTCTTCACCCACATCCATCTTTCAAGGATAATATGGGATCCAAGATAATTGGGGTTTTCACTCATAATTCTCAATTCAAACATAGAGTAAGTGTAAAACCCATCATAATTAACTAATTATTTAGACTAACAATTGATACCCATACATTAATCACCACCAAATCAAACATAACCCCAAGATAAAAGTTTAGCTACTCATGAAATTAAAGGGAAGAAATATACCTAAATTGGCACGCAATTCATTCATTATAAGCCAAATAAATATAAACCCAAGCTTTAATTTCAATCTATAACAAAAATTTCTCTTGGAATAAAACTAAAATTGTTTTCTCACTCAAAATAAAGTACTTTTGCTCTCAAAACTAGAAAATTGGATAGTGAAAATATGAAGGGTTTTGCCTTTTTGTATCTTTAGATTTTGTAAAGTGAAATTCTAAATCTGCTCCTCAAGTTTCCCGACCAGACGTGTTTGTCATCTTTTGGTTGTGATCATGACCTCTACGATCACAGTGGTCACTCATTGATCACCACTCGCTGACTTGTTAAATAATTGTGATCGTAACCCTCATAGTGCGATCACAATACCTGAGGGTCGTCACCTGGGCTCGATCTTCAACTTTTGCTCTTTTTTCTCACTTTCTTTCTCTTCCAGCTTTGTCTCAACTCATTTTTATCAAATTTTTGGCAAGTCACAAACACTAAAAATTAATTCATTTAAATGTTGAATTACCCTCTTGTATAGAATTATTTCATCATAGTGTGGAAGAAATTGGATATAAATAAGTGGTGAATTTGCCACTCATCAACAATCTACATATTAGAGTGGTATTAAACTGGGGATACAACCTATAGATATAGATCTTAGAGTTAAGGTCCCTCTTTTTCCATTAGTCGCTCAGTCGATAGTTGCTCAAATAGTGGTTTCCCAACTGCTATGTATGCCGAAGAACAAAAAATATTTGGTAGATTCTTGATATTGGCTCTACCTAGGTTTTTTGATGCATCGAGTGAGGATTTGTATGCATTTTTGATTTCTTTTAAGGGTAGCATCCGTAATTTAGGCCTAGTGGAGACTCGTGGTGTGGACTACACTACTTTTTAGTTAGACTTGGATGCTCAATTGGTGGAGAGGTCACCTTGATTCTAGTCCAACCAGATATTCTCTATTGATATAGACTCAGTTCTTGGAGATCTTTTGGAGAGGTACATGCCTCATAGCCTTAAGGGTTATTTGAGAGATAAGTTCTCGAGGTTGGATCAGGGCTCCATGTCAGTTTTGGAATATGAGGCTTATTTTTGTAAGTTAGCTAAGCATGCTATTTCTATTCTATCCACTGAGTATGAGAGGGTTCGTTGCTTTGTTCATAGATTGAGACTTTCTCTTTGTATGTCTACTTAGAGTTTAGTTGCTGTAGGTAGGTTTTTGATCATGCTCTAGGTATGTAGGATATAGATCGAAATTCTTAAGGGTGTAGTGATAATAGACCTTAGTATCAAGGTAGTTTTAGTAAGATTAGTACTAGCTCCCAATTCAGAGAAAGTGGTTTTTAGGGTAGGTACCTTCCTTGTTAGTTGTATTAGCCTCAGAGTTAGCCTAGTAGACCTATTCAGGAAGCACACCAAATTACTGATGGAGGTCAGTCTAGCATTAGTGACCACCTAATTTAGGGTAGTGGTTAGTCCTTAAGGGGTTCGTCTTCTGGTTATTCTAGTCATGATGGTTACTCTAGTCAGCCATATCGATTATTTAAGGTGAAACTCACGGGACATATTATGGTTTTAGATGTTGTGGTCATTACTCGCATGATTTCCCTAGTCATGTGGTGATTGTTACCGTAATTCAGAGTACTACCCCTATTAGAGCAATTTATCCCATAGCAAGAAGTGGTAAGCATGGTGGTATAAGTGTTCCCCAAGGTACTCAAGGT
Organism: Capsicum annuum; assembly: GCF_002878395.1. Lineage (NCBI taxonomy): Eukaryota > Viridiplantae > Streptophyta > Magnoliopsida > Solanales > Solanaceae > Capsicum > Capsicum annuum. Next base: position 79,313,745 of record NC_061122.1, read on the forward strand.
GGTTCTTAAGTAGGTAGGCTAGAAAATCTGTCAGAATCTGGATAAATGGTGGGAGTGGTCAGTTATATCCAGTACCTACTAGACCCGAGGCTGAGTCCTCAAATGCTATTATCAGAAGTTCAATTCTGGTGTGCCGTCAGGTGTCCCTTGCTTTATTTGATCCGAGATCCACTTATTCTTATGTATCTACTTATTATGCTCCATGGTTAGAGTTATCCTAGGATTTATTATTTATGCCCTTGCATGTATCTACTACTATGGATGATTCTTTAGTAGTGGATTGGGTTCTCAGATCATGTGTTGTGACTGTCAGAGATGTAGATATGTATGCTGATATTATTATATTATACATGGTGGATTTTTATGTGATTATGGACATGGAATGGTTACCCAATATCATGCAGTCATGGATTTTTTTGCTAATTCCATTACTTTATCCATGCCCAATATACTCCTAGTTGTGTGGCAAAGAGCGATTAGCTGAGATATGATAAGGATTATTTCTTATGTTTGTGCTAGGAGGCTTATTTTAAGGGTTGCGAGTCTTATCTCACCTATATTAATAATGTTAGTGTGGAGAGTCTGTCGTTCAAATCTATTACTATATTCCATGTGTTTTCTAACGTTTTCCTTATTGATCTACCTAGTATATCTCTTGCCCTTTCCCCTGAGATTGAGTTTGTTATTGATCTTGAGCCTGACACATGACCTATTTCTATAGCACCTTACCATATGGCTCCTGCCGATCTTAAGGTTCTGAATTCCCATCTTCAAGACCATCTTGGTAAGGGTTTTATTTAACTGAGTGTGTCTCCTTGGGTAGCTCCTGTGTTGTTTACAAAGAAGAAGGATGGCTCCATATGGGTGTGTATTGATTATAGGTAGCTTAGTAAGGTGATGGTGAAGAATCGTTATCCTATACCTCATATTGGTGACTTGTTTGACTAGTTTTAGGGTGCAGTGGTGTTTTGTAAGGTTGATTTGAGGTCCAGTTACCATCAATTGAGGATTCGGGCTACGGATATCCCAAAAACAGCCTTTAGGAGCTGTTACAGTCATTATGAGTTCCTAGTGATGTCCTTTGGTTTGACTAATGCCCTAACCGCATTTATGGATTTAATGCATCGACTGCCAAGATCTTATTTATATTCCTTCATGTTGTGTTCATCAATGACATCTTTGTGTATTCTATAAGTAAAGAGGAGCATGTTCAACATTTGAGGATTGTGCTCCAAACTTTGAGAGATCGATCATGTACTGTTTTCCAAGTTCTCTAAGTGTGAGTTTTAGTTTGAGTCGATGACATTTCTTGGGACTTTGGTGTCTAAGGATGGGATTATATGATATGAAACACCCAATAAGACAAAAATAGTCCAAAAACACAACAATAATAAAATGACACAAGCTTCGGATTCAACACGCAACAAGAACACATGAAAATAACAATAAAATGTAAAGATAGGTAGATTGACAAAGAAAAATATAAGTCCTAAGAACCCTAGAATGTATCAAATTCAAGGACCACTAACACTTACAATAACCATCACCAAACTCTTACAGAGACATAAGAGGGAACTCACTCTCCTCAAGTACCAATATTTCATAGCCAAAAGATCAACACAAGTGAATACCACACTTGGTTCCTAGTTTTGATTTTGGGTGTTTACTCTCACAAGAGAGGGATGTTTCTTTCTTTCACATATTTGTCAAGACTAACTAATGAAAATAATACTAAAGGAGTCTATTTATAACCTATTACAACATAAAGTTTTCAAAATGACCTTAATGAGGGTAGGGCATCCATGGAGTGTATTTTTGACATGTGAAATCCCTAAAACACCCTTAATGAAGGTGCACTTCAATTCTCCAAGGGTGTGTCTCTTCAAGAAGCCCCCAATCCATCTTCCACACACGACTTAGCCTTATGGAATGCTCAAAATGGCCTCTTTATGCATTCTCTCTTCCCCTCAAAGTGACCATAACCGAATCCTTCGCGTGCTGGCCTCGAATGATGTCTTCAAAAACTAGGATGGCCATTTGGCTCATATCATCTTTCCATTCTTGGAAAGTATTCAACCTCGAATATACACTTTGCAAGATCAAAGAAAGGACAAACAAGCACAAAATCCTCATGGCATGAGGGTTAGGGTTAGTACAACAAACAACATCATCATGCCAAAGTGGTACACACTTAAAATATAACCACACATCCTTTGTTTTAATCAAGAGAAACTTAGTAAAAAATGTCACAAAGGAGTTGGCTTAGGGGATCACAAGAGGTAAGGAAACTATAATGGCCATAATAGCATCACTAGATACAAGAGGTAAGATTACCTTTACCTTAGGAACCATAAGACACAATTTCTTCATCACCTTTTTAAAAGACTACATCAAGAGTGGTACCTCAATTAAAATTAAAGTCCACGCAAAACATATAGCAATGCCACTCAAACAAGCGGACCAACCAACAAAGATCCTACCTCAACATAAGCTAATCAATAACTATCATGGATGTCATCATACACAAAGAGGTAGTATAAAAAGGAATCAAATGTGAAGGCTTCATCCAAGGTGCTACCATCTATGAGGAGGCCATTCGGTTCAAAAGACTTAGAACATGATGTACACAAGGATAATTTCAAAACATCTAAGCACATACAAATTCTCCCTTTTAGGCAATTTATGCCAACATACGATGTATATTCAATAAGATCATGAATATCATCATATGCATAAAGGTAATGAAGAAAGGTACTAAGGACACTATTCTCATCTAATATGTATTCACAAGTAGCAACACACAAAGAGAGAAAGAGATATTGTAGGCACATATGACCTCTCTTTTTCCAAAAACTTCCCAAAGGAAGGTATTCCATCAAGGGAGCCATACAATTAGGGAGATTATAGAAACTACTATGAAACAATTCAATCCAAGACAGGTAGTTTTCCCAAGAACTTTGTTTCCCTCTACCAATGATGCTAAGCATGCTCCCAAGAGTCCCACAAGATACTTCAACTTGTCCAACCCCATGAACGTAACAAGAAGCTGTGAGCATCCTTGGTATCTTCCACAAATAAAGATTCAACTTGGCATCCATAAGTTATGGTCCACACAACTTAGGCTCAAATTTTTCAAATATAGAAGCAAGCACATGAATAATATCCCAAATAGGCAATGACAAAATTGCCCTTGGGCCCTCAATCATGAAACCACCTTTGAGAAAGGGGTCTCTCATAAAAATAAAGTTACAACGAAGGGCGTCATAAGAATGGAATCCATCTAAAGTGTTTAGAAGAGAAAACTCTCTTCTTGACCTACAAGTAGTGATACCTTGGTCAAGAATGGAAACACTTAAGGGTGAATTCTCTTGGTTCCTTTTACTACTTCCCTTCTTTAGTGAACACTTACCCAAGTTGGAAATTTACCCCATGCACAACTTGGGTCTATCAAGTGGGTTGTAAATCCACAAGAATGACTTTCCATCATAGGGAAGGATACCAACACTCATAATCAAACCTTGCTTGCCGTTTTGACCAAGAATCAAGTTGGATGTATAATATTCCCTACATACCAAGAGGTTTTTGGGGTCAAATGGGTGAAGTAGACAAGGACCTAGGTCTCGGCCATACCCAATTTCCCTGTGCCATCCCCAAAATTAGGCACATCTCCTATATCACCATTGGAAATATCATGAGCACAAAGAGGGTAGAGAAAGGTATCACATAAGTCAACTTAAGCTATGGTATCCTTATACATGTACTTACTAGTTTCAAGTTCATCACCATTAGTATGCTCAACATAGGAATCACACAAAGAAAAAGTTGAGGGAATTTCTATGAAAATGTCACCTTCTGTTTCAAAGGGGGTATTCCTCAAGTAGACACAAACCACCATTAACATCAAAGGGATCACAACTCAAGTTATCACATGGATCAAGCAACTCATCCCAACATTTATCATGCAAGGGTGGGGTGTCATACAAAGGATCACAAAAAAATCATTGCTCAAAGAACAAACACTAATCGGGTTGCCTAAACATTCAAGCACATCAAGCCCACCTTCACCCAATTGGTCATTTTTCACAACATTTTCTTCTTCATAATTTCTATGAGCAAAATAAGGCTTTCATCACTAAACATACTCAAAGAATCATCTCCAATTCATAATCAACTCTATTAACTTCATCACTAACTTGAGACTCATCAAACACACCATACACATGCCCAAGTAGTGGACTACATTAATAAGTAAGTTGATCATTATTCATATCCTCACTAGTTGTTGGTAAATCACATACCAATATAGACTCACCTTGATTTTCATATGGGTAAACTAGTGTATGAATACTCTCATTACTTGGCAATGGAGCCTCAGTCATATTACAAGTGCTAGCACTAGGTGGACACCAATTGTTCTTACGAGGAGAATCAACTCGGTCATCTATAGGTTCAGCTAGTACTTGTGCACTTACAACAAGAATTTGATCGCCATGAAACCTAGCAATACCACGAGTATCACAAAGGGAAGACTCATGTACTTCTTTTACATGAAAACCCACAACTACACCCACTTGGCTACTACTAGCCACATCAGAACATTCTACATTTATAAGTGTATGAGATAGTATTTTTACCTTGTATCCCGTATGAGGTTCACTCTTCATCTTATTTTGGATCACGACAGCCCACTTGATCCTTTGGGAAGCTCTTATCACGAGGGAGCTTTTGATTAAGCTGATTGTATGGAAACCACTCTTATTCTAGTGTTTCACAATCATGTTTAATAGCTTCAAGATGGGCGAAGTCATTCAGACTAAGTGGGGGAATTGGATTCGAAGAGCTAAAGATTTGGCATAACTTTTCAAGGTTTCATTTCAAATCCTCACAAGTAGTCTTAAAAGTATCGTCACCCATGGTACCTAAAAAAACACAACAACAAAAACAACAAACAATTTAGCTCAAAAGTATCCTCACACTCTCCTCTCCATTGGATATCTCACACTTAGTTTTACAAGTGTTGAAAATTAGCTTGTAATCCGTGAGGTGTTGAGTGTTGATTTTAAATCTTGTCTGGAATAGCTTTTTGTTTGAAAGACTCAAAGAAATCTTGTTCAAACTTGAGCCAAAAATCACAATGATTTACAAACTACAAAAGAACACAAATGACATTAACATGAAGAAACGTACTCAAAAACTAACTTACAACCTAGTAAGTTATTACTAGCTTGCCAGTTAGTTTTAAAATCAACAAAATTGAAACCAATTAAAACAAGGAAAAGAAACTACAAATTCCTAAATTTGAGCCTATGATGATGTGGCAGTCCACTATTGGCCGTTGAAAGGTTGTTGAAGTTGGAAATTTTTCTTGTTCCTAAATTTAGTTGATCAATCTTCACAAGAATAAGAGGAATTTTGGCTAGGGTAGGTAGATAAAAGAGGTTTTAGGTTTCCTTTTAAAGATTCAAAGAGGTTGACCTACTTGCACTCTTTTGGCAAAACCTTTTTGCAACTCTTGTCTCTTTTCATTTTTAGCCAATCTTGAAAAGTGCTCTTAATCCTTTTTGGTAATAATGCTTTTTGGAAGCCCTTTGTCTTTTTACTACTTTGGTGATGCCTTGGAAGTGTTTCTAAGACAAATAAGAACCCACACTCTCTTTTCTTTGATTTTGGATCAAACAACACTTTTCTTGAACCCCCTTTTTCATCACAACACAAGAACATCAAGAACAACAACAACAAGCCATACGACTACACAACAACACAACTTGAAAATTAGCTCAAAAATTGGATTTAGACTTTAGAAGTGTTAGTGAGAAAGGAACTAACACTAGAAACAACCAAAACACATAAAAATATCCTAAATCTAAACTCAACCATAGGCCAAGACACAAAATCAAGAACAACTATTCTTTTTTTTTGTGAGATTTTCGACTTTGGACACCCCTTCTAGTGTTAGGAAATAAAGATCTAACACTAGAACACACAAAACACACAAAATTCAAGACTAAAATTTCAGCCAAGAGCCGAAAAGGGACAGATTGTGTTTCTTTTGGATTTTTAGTTTTCTACACCTTTTTTTTAAATTTTTTCAAGTGAATTAGCCTAAGATTGATTTCGTTGGAACGAAATAAATGATGGCTCTGATACCAAATGATGCAAAACACCCAATAAGAAGTCACTAAAAAAGTCCACAATATAATAATAATAAAATAACATAAGCTTCGAATTCAACACACAACAAAAACACACGAAAACAACAATAAAATGCAAAGATAGGTAGATTGACAAAGGAAAATATAAGTCCTAAGAACCCTAGAATGTATCAAATTCAAGGACCCCTAACACTCACATTAACCATCACCAAACTTTTACGGAAACACAAGAGGGAACTCATTCTCCTCAAGCACCAACATTTTAAAGACAAAATATCAACACAAGTTAATACCACACTTGGTTCCAAGTTTCAGTTTTGGGTATTCTACTATTAAAAGAGAGGAATGTTTTTTTCTTTCACATATTCATCAAGACCAACTAATGAAAATAAGACTAAAAGAGTCTATTTATAACCTATTACAACATACAGTGTCCAAAATGCCCTTAATGAGGGTAGGGCAACCATGGAGTGTATTTTTGATATGTGAAATCCCTAAAACACCCTTAATGAAGCTGCTCTTCAATGCTCCAAGGCTGTGGCTCTTCAAGAAGTCCCTATGCCACCTTCCACACATGGATTTTCCTTATGGTATGCATTGTGAGATTTTTATAGATCATCACAGTCTTCAACATCTTATGATCCAGAGGGAGATTAATGCTAGGCAGTGCAGATGGATAAAGTTACTTAAGGATTATGATATATACATCTTGTATTATCTAGGCAAGGCAAATGTAGTAGCAGATGCATTGAGTCAGAAGCCAGTGAGTATGGTAGCTTGACTTGTATTTTAGTTTCTCAGAGGCCGTTGGCACGGGACATTCAGTTCTTAGCCAACTTGATGGTTAGACATAATATTTCAGACCCTAGGAGGATTCTTACTAGTGTTGAGGTTAGGTCCTCATTATTTGAGCATATTAATGATCGTTAGTTTGAGGATAATAGACTTTTCATACTCTATGATCAGGTGTTGAGTGGTGAGTCCAAAAGATCTACCATTGATTTTGTGGGTGTCTTGAGATTTTATAGTTGCATTTGTGTTTCAAGGATCGATGACTTAATTCAGTTGATTTTGTACAAGGCTCATAACTCTAGATATTCCATTCATTCGAGTATAATTAAGATGTATAGGGATTTGAGACAACAATATTGGTGGAGTGGCATGAAGAGATATGTGAAACACCCCAGATTTTGGCCCTTTAAAATTCTTAAGCTTTGGGCTCACTGCCTTAGTCATGACTTATGGTAAGGAGTTGTGAGATGCGTTTATGGGTTGTAGGACCCTGGTCGTAACCAAATCAAAAACTTTAGTAGCAAGGTTCTGCAATGAGTATAAGTGTCTCACTATGAGCTGTGAGGATAGGTTTTGAGTCGTGAGGTAAAATTGTAGGTTGTTCAGTGTCTAGCCCATTTGAGTTCTGTGTTGCCTATGACTGGACCTTAGGAGTCGTAGGGTCTGGTTATGAGTTGGGTTATTGAGTCATAGGGTTGACAATGTAGGAGGGTCTTGGTCACTATCTTGGTTATGACTTGAGGTCACGAGTCGTAAGGAGTGGTTATGAGTCAATGCTTGACTTGTAGTAAAAGGCGACACTTTTTCAGCTTTTAAGTTGGACGTTTCCCACTTTATCCCCTTGGACCCCACAACTTAAAACCTTCCTTGGGACTTAATTATCACATTATTCCTAATAAAACACACCCAAACTTCTCTCTCTAACTCTCTATTCAAGCTAAGGCTAGGGTTGCAAAGAAAGTGATTATCTAGGGTTCTAAGGGTGCTATCTATTCCAAATTTCTTGGTACTTCAAGCATGTTGATCCTCCCTCATTTTTATTTTAATTAAAAACACATGTTTAATGTATACTTGCATGGTATTGTTATGGTTTGAAATAAATGTTGAGAGTTTTGAATGCTTAACGTTGAATAATGTTTTCCCATGGTTTAATTATGGTTTTCCATGTTTTAAATATGGTTTTGAACATGTGGGTGCATGGGTATGGTTGTTGAACTTGAGAATGGTAATTTTCTCAAAACTTGGGACTTTTGAAGTGTTTATGACCCGAACTTTGTATTGTAAAATTGGTTTGTAGTAATGAGAAAGGAGAAAATTTGTATTAGGGGTACAATGGAATCCCCAAAGTGTTCGGTTTGACTTATTTATTGGAACTAAAGCATGGAATAAATGGTTAAATGGTTAAGGATGGTCTGAAAAACTTGTGGTGTACACTGGAACCCCCCAAGCAAATAATTTATGAAAACCTTGTGGGGTACACAGGAATCTCCCAAGTGATTTTAATAATGTAGTCTGCGGGGTACATGGGAATACCCTAAGTGTTGGATTAATGACATTGCTTGCAAGCTATAGTCTTTATGACAATACCACTTAATAATTGACTCTTGGAATTGGTGGTTTCGTTATGCGTTGAATGTTTTAATTAGTATATAATGGGAGTTGTTATAGCTAGCCATGAAGGTGTGAGTTCGAAGGACGGACACCGGAAACTCATGTTTGTCGACATGAGGGTTGGTCTTGATGAACATATGATTGTGGGGTACAAGGTAATCCCCCAAGACTATACATGTATATATGTATCATGGAGGGCAAAGGGTACACGGGAATCCCAGGACATCTATGACATCTCCGATTCGTGCGGCTACAAGCACTGGGGCCTGTTCAGGGGGTAACACTGGAACTATATAGCCCGTGGATGGATTTGTAACATTAAAGCTACGCAACCGAGGTTAATGTTTTAAAATGAATGCTAAACCTTGTTCCCTATCCTGGCACAATATATATGTATATGTGTAATTGCAAATGGTTATTCATATTGGTTTGATTTGGTTTTGAATATCCCTGAGTTACATGCTAGCATTTACCCCGCTAATTATCTTTGGGAACTGTATCTGACACGAACCGAACCATGGGCTTTTCATAATGGACGATCTCATGCCCAACCAAGACTGGAGACCACCCCCGATACCACACCCAACCAAGCAACGTATGCCCTAAGTCGGGTGAATTCCGACCATATAACAAGATATCGAGTTTATCCATGAAGTGACTTAGGGATAAGCCTATATCTGAGGCCAACCTAACTAAGTCAATCCACCCAATAACCAACCAGTCCAACCAAACCAAAACCATAAACCAAAACCAAGACAATAATTTAATGTATGTTTATATATACAGTATAATGCATCCATACCCTACCCAAGTCCACAGTTATCAATACAAAGCCTCTAAACCAAACCATAAATTACCTATTCGGGACATACCCCCGACTTATTCATACACCATGTCTATAAAAGACAAAAGTACATAAAGTAATCCATGATATGAAATAAATGCCTTCTGAACTATGGAAACTCACCACTTCAATCCAATAGTTGATCCCAAATCATCATCACTAAGCAGGAGAAGTAGAATGATCGATTCCTGCATCACGTGGTAATACAGCTAGCTGAAGACGGGTTAGCGAGTGAACGCTAGAATGCACCAGGATAAGGATAAAATAATTCCATTCAATAACACCAAGTAAACCAACTATATGTATACAACCCATACATACATACATATATATGCATACATATATATATATATAACTATGTTGGGAAAGGGAATCGGGTTTAGTATGCATTTGAAACCATTAACCTGGGTATGTGTAGCTTAACCGTCCTTAAATACCCATGGGCTATATGGGTCCAGTGTAACCCCATGAACGGGTCCCGATGCATATAGCTGCATGAACCGGAGATACAATAAGAGTAAGGGATTCCTAAGTACCCTTCACCCTCCATGATACATATGTATAGTGTACTTAGAGGATTCCCGTGTACCTCGTATTATCATATAAGGTCGCCACGACCTACCCCTCATGTCAAAAAAATGAGTTTCCAGTGTTCATCCATTGGAATACCACCTTCATGGTTAGCTATCACACCCTGCCTTTATTGCCCAATTAAAACCATTTCCAACCAACGAATCCATTATTCCATTTATTATTAACCAAGCTTATTAATAGTGGTATCGTTATACCGACTATAACTTGCAAGTATTCTCCTTAACCAAACATTTTTGAGATCAAGGGATTCCCATGTACCCATAGATCAAGTTAACTTGGGGGAGTCCTATGTACCCCACTAGTGTTCATTACCGTATTAGCTTGGAGGATTCCTTGGTACTCCGCAAGTAATGGTTATTATGTTTGCTTGGGGGATTCTATTGTACTCCACAAGGATGTTTATTAAACCAAAACCATTCCATTTTGAACATTACAAACCATTTAACCATTTAGTGTTCCATTGCCAAACTATACCATACAATAGTTCCATTAGAAGTTCCATAATAGAGTAAAAACATTATTATAGGCATTTTATCAAACCTGTTGGGAGCATAGTATTTCCAAAACCAAAGCAAATTTCCAAATAACCATTCCTATGTATCCAATTATCAAAACCACCATTAAAGCATATAAAAGCATAATTAAAACATGGGAAAACCATAACCAAGTATTTATAACCAAAACCCGTAAATTATATTTGAAAACCCAAAACAATACAATAATCAAACCATGAAAACATTGTATAAAACCATGCCTTTAGTTGGAACTAACAATGAATGAAGAGAACATGACTTATACAAGAAGATCCACATAAAGTACTTTACCCCTCTTAGCCTCTAGATGAATACTTGAGAAACCCTAGCCTCGAATCTTCAAGAGAGTGTTTAAAGAGTGTTTCTACCTTTCTAAGTTAGTTATGGGAGCCCACCAAAGGTTATATAACGTGGGGACATAAGGGTTTTGGGGTAGGAAATGTCCAAAAGTTCCCCAACTTAAAAGTTGAAAATCCATCCCCAGGAGGGTTCAACCTAACCATGCAAACCGTATCCTAGGGTATGAGTGGTACCCTAACTCATACCCTACACCTTACCAAAACCCTCCACACTGGTCCCAATATGACTATACCAACCCAACTCGTACCTTAGGGTATAATTGGTACCCTCGAATCATACCCACATCCATTTCTTGGACAGTTTCAACTGGCAACTTAATAAGCTTATACAACTTGGCTTTGTACCCCTCGTATCCCACCATATGACTCGTATGGTGGTGAGTCATATCTTGGACAGTAACCAAGATGACCCTACTTCCCAAAATATATGTGATCCATCAAGCTATACCCTAACTCTTGTCTAAGGATACGAATGGTACCCTTGAGTCGTACTAAGGCCAGAAAGTCCAAAACCCAAGGATTTTTGCAAGGGTCCAAATCCCGGGGTGTTATAGTCTCCCCCGTTAGGATCATTCATCCTTGAATGACTAGTAAAGATAAGAACAAGACCGATATGATGCATTAAAACACATTAAACTTCCCTTCCAACCAAATTAGAAAAAAAGGACACACAACAAGATGAGAAGATCATTACATACCCCAAGCACGATTTACACCCCAACACCTCCTTCCTGACCTCTGACTAAGTTAGAAGACAAAGATACAAGAGGAACCATTCCTTACCCTTAACCAAGTTAGAAAAACAAGGATGTGTCAAAGATCACATACCTTTCACACGAATATCCGAAATGAAGAACCAACGCGGACCCTTGGACTCCATGTTCCCTTTAACATCCCAAATGGCTTTCTCAGACTTTTTGTTTCACCAGGAAACCTTTACCGAAGCCACATATTTTGTTTGCAATGGGAGAACTTAAAAATCCAAGATCCTCATCGGGACCTCCTTAGTGAACAAAAAATCTAAGATGCCACTACCAACCAAAGGAACCAACCAATGAGGGACCTTCTACACCTCACCTCCATACAACTACATAGAATACCGGATGAATGGACTCATTCTAAGGAGAAAGTCCAATTTAACTTACAATTTCCCTGAGACACATCAGTAGGAGATCTTGAGTCTAACTATACACCACCACTTCTATGTTCAAACCTATCCTAAGAAAAAAGAGTTTACTTAGGCCACCAGGCTCTACTCCTTACATCTATCCTAAAACACTACTCCGCTTCCATCACTTATTATTATATGAAAACTATTTCATAAATCACGCCTTTCCAAACTTCTTAAGTACCAAACATAGATATTGGTATATCTACAAATCACAACATTCAAGCCTACCACTTATGTACCCACAATATGATCTATCCTTCCAAAGATCTAACACCCTTTATAATTTCACAAAGTTTTCTACCAACTATTCCCTTCCTAACCATTCCTCATGACTACAACTTTACCTTACCTCCAAAACCTTAGTTCTAGTAGTCACCCTAGACTCCCCCCACTTATGGACTCCTACATTCCTTGTTTTAAAACATCACCATGTTTCCTAATACACTACCATCCTAACACAAAAAGTCTTTAAGGAACCAAATTACAAGAATTATGTCACCGAAGGAAAGATCCCCTAAACAAGACATGACACTATAGGCACTAAGTACTTCATAACAACCACCTAGGTCATAATGAAGAATCATCCCAACGAAACCATACCATAAAAAGAGTCATTATAACTGGACACCAAAAGAAACACAACCATATATACCATAGATAACGTAACATAAGGTCAAGACTCAGATCCAGGAAACAAGGCAACTACAAAATGTGAACCTTACGCATATGTTCTAATAGAACATATTCAATACTAGTAAAGTACTCCCTAAACAAAAGAAGAAGAGATTCACTAGAATATGCAACCCGACAGACCCGTCCCAACCGGGGGCCTTCATAATGGGCATCCCAGGTCTATTGGGAATAGAGACCACCCCCATTACCCAACCCAGCCTCCAGCTACCTACCCTGAGTTGGCTGAATTTCGAGCATATAAAAAGATAGTGTAACAACTTACATGAAGACTCTGGTATAGGAACACAAACTGTAACCAATCCAACTGAGTCATACCATCCCATACCAACCATCCCACCATACCAAAACAAGGGCCATAAACTAGTCCATAACCATATAAATTCCAAAATATAATATGATTAATCTCAAAATAAAATATGATGGAACAACCAATAATATCGTCAACCGATGTCAACCCCAATACCAATTCCAATCTAAGGTCGACACCAATATCGATCCCACCCATTCCAACCCATAGAAGTTCCACAAAGCCTCTAACCAAAAGAATAAGAATATACGGTTAGGACAAGCCCCCAACCATAGCCAAAACCAATATCCAAATATAAATTAAAATGTCTAAAAATATCCATCACATGAAATGGAGCCTTCCGGAAGACGAAACCTCACCACTTCAATCAAACAACTGTCCCTTAGTCAATCACTATGTAGGAGAAGTAGAACGTCCGATTTCTATATAGTGTGGGTATACCGCTGCTCGAAGACTGGTTAACAAGTTATCGCTAGCATAAACTTTGGATAAGGATAAAATAATGCCATTTATAAAACCAAGTAAAACTATCTATATACGCACAACTATATATATATATATAAAACCATGCCAGGAAAGGGAACCGGGTTTAGCATGCCATTAAAACCTTTATCTGGGCTATGTCTCTTTGCCATCCTAAACCACCCACGGGCTATATGGTTTTATCTCCCCTTATGGAAAGGGCCCCAGTGCATGAAGCCATACGACCAGGGAAGAAAACCTAGGAAGACTAGTACATTCCCCATAATATAGTGAGACATCATACACACGGTCCCAAGACCAACCTCACATTGGCAAATATGAGTTTCCAGTTTTGGTTCCCCCGGGACCTCCATCTTTCACGGCTTTGCTACATACCCTGCAATTATTGCCCAATAAAAACCATTGCTAAGCAACCAACCGATCCATTAACTATTTATTAACCAAGTCCATTAATAGTGGTATTGTTATACCAATAATAACTTGCAAGTATTAACCTTAGCCAAACCTTAGGGGATTCTATGTACCCCACATAATTTCTAATTGGCCAAACCAATGGCCACCAAGGTCTTTCCAATCCATTTAAAACCATTTAAACCATTCATATAATTTAGGGTTCCATTACCAAGTTTAACCATGCATAAGTTCCATTGAAAAACCAATATTATAATGAAAACATTGTTAAAGGCATTTTATCAAACACATTGGGTGTATAGTATTTCAAAAACCAAAATCCATTACCAAAGGACCATTCCCATGCATCCAATTATACTAAACCACCATTAATATATATAAAAGTATAATTAAAACATGGAAAAACCATAACCAAGCATTTATAACCAAAACCCCAAATCATAGTTGAAAACCTAAAATCATACAACAATGAAATCATAAAAACATTGTATAAAGCCATGCCTTTATTTGTAACTAACAATGAGGGAAGAGAACATGCCTCAATTGACAAAGCAGATGAAGAGAAACCACCAACAAGATCCCCAAATTAGTCCTTTAGTTTAAACCCTAGCTTTCTTTCCCAAAAGCTCTTGAGAGAATTATAGAGTGTTTAGAAAGAGTTTCTAAGTGTTAATGAATAGAATAATAGGGTAAATAGCCTCCCAAGTGGGTTAGAAGTCGTGGGACCTTATTAGGATAAGTGGGGAAATATCCATAATACCCCCACTTAAGTTGCACAAAATCCCATCACAGGGGTACAACTGACCCTCATGAGTCGTACCCTTCGATATGAGTGGTACCACCAGTCGTATCCTAAGACTCAACCTTAGAACCAATAATATCCAGTGTACGACTCATCTTACCCAAGTTATATTGACAGCATACTATTTGTACCCTTCACCTGAATCCCTAAGAAGATAGAATCACAGAAGGCTTGAACACTGGTCACCATATAAGTCTTGGGTACGAATCGTACCTTGGCTTATGGCTCACGGTGAGCCACTCATACTCTGATCCAACCTAGGTTATCAAGTATAAAGTTAAGTGAAGAAACCAAATGATCCATATCCAGCTATATGACTCATACCACTAAGTCATATCCATTCTAGTGACTGAAATCTATCCTACCAACCAATACTGGTCAGTATTCGAATGGACCATACCATCCATACCCCAACATATGGCTCGTACCCTTGAGTCGTATTGGGTCTAGAGATTAGAATTATAGGAAATTTTCTAAGGTACGAAAACTAGGTTATTTCAGTCTCCCCCACTAGGAATATTCATCTCGAATGACAGATAAGATAGGGGTAACCATACACTTGAGTCATTTACATTATCAAATATATTTCCAACCTTTAAGACACATACCTTTGGCATAAATCCCCAAAAAAGAAACAAATGAAGATACTTGGACTTCATGTCCTTCTCCGTTTCCCATGTAGCTTCTTACAACTTATGGTTCCGTAATAGGACCTTAACCGAAGCCACATCCTCGGTTTGCAACTAATAAACAGCCTATCGAAGATCTCAATTGGGACCTCTTTATTTAAGATACCCAAGCACTCTAAAGAAACAATCGAAGAAGGATCACCAAGACACTTCCATAATATAGAGACATGAAATACCAGATGAACCGAGCTTAAGCTAGAGGCAAATCCAATTCATAAGAAATATTTCCAACCTTCCATAAAACCACATAAGAACCAATATACCAGAGATTGAGCTTCCCCTTTTTACCAAACCGCACTATTACCTTCATGGGAGATACCTTGAGGAAAACCTTATCCGCAACCTCAAACTCCAAATCTCTATGCCTTACATCCGCATAGGACTTTTGGCCACTTTGGGCAGCTTTAAGCCTATACAAAATCACCTTCACCTTCTCCATATCCTGATAAACTAAGTCGGGACCAAACATATCCACCTTCCCAAGCTCAAATCAACCAATAGGAGATCTAAACCTCCTACCATATAAATCCTCAAAAGTATCCATACCAATACTAGAATGATAGATATTGTTGTAAGAAAACTCCACCAAAAGTAGATGCTCAACCCAACTGCTGCCCTATTCAATCACAAAACCCAATGCATATCCTTCAATATCTAAATAGTTCTCTCTGCTTGTCCATCCATCTACGGATGAAAAGTAGTACTTAGGCTTACTTTAGTACCTAATCCCTTCTGAAAAGTCTGCAAAAAATAGGATGAGAACTGCGTACCACAATCAAAGATAATCAAAATAGGTACACTATGTTACTTCACAATATCCTAAAGATATAACTTCGTATAATCCTCCGTCGAGAAGGTAGTCCTCACTAGCAAAAAGTGAGCGGACTTTGTCATCCTATCTACGATGAACCAAATGAATCATATTGATTCTGAGATCAAGGAAAACCAGTAACAAAGTCCATATTGATTACCTTCTATTTCTATTCGGGAAAAACAATCTCTTGCTACATCCCACCAGGTCTCATGTGCTTAACTTTTAATTGTTGACACACCAAACACTTGGCCACAAAATTAGCCACATCTCTCTTTATATCGTTCCACCAATACATATCCTTGAGATTATAATACATCTTTGTGGAACTGAGATAAATAACATAACGTGACTCATGCGCCCCAGCCAAAATTCTTTGCTGCAAAGCGTCGACATTAGGAACGCAAAACCTCTCTTGGTATCTTAAAGTACCATCGTCACTGATCTTAAACACCATTACCTTTTGCATACCCACATCACTCTTGATTTTAATCAATATAGGATCCAATACTTGATTCTCCTTAATCTCTACACCAAGAGACAACCGAACCACTTTTTGTACCACTACACCTCCATTCTTGGAGTCCGAGAGGCGAACTCCAAGATTTGACAATCGGTGAATATCCTTCACCAATACCCATTTTCCTTCCTCTACATGAGCCAAACTCCCTATGAATAACCTATTAAGAGCATCATACACCATGTTAGTCTTACCTGGGTGATAGTGAAGACTCTTATCATAGTCCTTGAGAAGCTTCAACCATCTATTCTACCTGAGATTGAGCTCCTTCTAAGTGAACACGTACTGTAGACTCTTATGATCAGAAAAGATGTCTACGTGCACTCCATATAAATAATGCCACCATATTTTCAAGGTAAAAACCACTACCAACAGTTCCAAATCATAAGTAGGATAATTCCTCTAATGTACCTTCAACTTCTTAGAAGCATAGGCAATCACCTTCCTATGCTGCATCAACACATATCCAAGACCTACCCGAGATGCATCATAATGGACCATAAACCCATTATTTCATTCATATAAAGTCAAAATTGGATCCAAATTTATCTTATATTTAAACTTCTCAAAACTCCCCTCACAAACATCCGATAAAAAACTTTACCTTTTTCTGAGTCAACTTAGTCAAAGGAGCAGCTATCATTGAAAAGCTCTCCACAAACTGCTATAATACCCAGCCAAACCAAAGAAGCTTCGAATTTTAGTTGGAGTCGTGGGTCTAGGCCATCTTGTAACTACAACTATATTTTGTAGATAAGCCATGATCCCCTTGATAGAAATAATATGCCTAAGAAAAGTCAAAATATTCAACCAAATCTCACACTTGGAGAACTTAGCATATAGCTGCTATTCTTTCAAGGTCTACAGTACCACACGGAGGTGATAAACATGACCTACCTCACTTTTTGAATAAACAGAATGTCATCAATAAGCACAATGATTAAGAGATCAAAGAACTACATAAAAACCCTATTCATCTAATCCATAAATGTTGAAGAGGTATTAGTCAGTCCAAATGACATCACCAAAAATTCAAAGTGCCCATACTGAGTACAAATAGCCATCCTAGGGATATCCTCCTCCGTAATATTAAGCTGATGATACCCAGATCAAAGATCTATCTTAGAAAAGAATAGGACACCTTGAAACTGATCAAACAAGTTAACTATCCAGGGAAGAGAATACTTGTTCTTGACCGTCACCTTATTTAACTTTCTGTAGTCAATGCACATCTTAAGGGAACCATCCTTCTTGCACATGAACAACATCAATGCACCCCATGGGGATATACTAGGATGAATAAACCCCTTATATAGAAGATCCTTAAGTTGATCCTTGAGTTTTCTCAACTCAGACAGAGCCATTCTATACTGAGGAATAAAAAATGGATGAGTGTCTGAAACCAAGTCAATACCAAACTCTATTTTCCTATCTGGAAAAGCACCAGGAAGATTATCCGAAAGATCTTTGGAAACTCATTTCCTATTGAAACCAAATAAAAAAACAACCTTTCAAATTAGAATCTTTAACTCGAACCAAGTGATAAAGATAACCTTTAAAGATTAACTGCTGAGCTCTAAGATAAGAAATTAACCTCCCCTAGCAGCTAGGGAACCACCCTCCCACTTTATAATTAGTTCACCAGGAACTTAAAGACAACCTTATGGGTCTGACAATCTAAGGATGCATATAGAGTGTAACCCATCCATCCCCAGAATAACATCAAAATCAACCATATCAAGTTTAAACAAATCCACTAAAGTCTGCCTACCACCAATAGATACCACCCCCCTATAGACTCTTGTAGCAATAATCGAGTCACCTATCAGGGTAAAAATAGGAAAAATATCCAAAACAAAATTAGGATCAAAACCAATACATACAACCAGAAATAGGGTCACATAGGAAAGAGTAGACCCTAAATAAAATAGACAATACATGTCACAAGAAAAGAGTTGTAATATACCAGTAACGACATCAGGTGATGCCTTATATTTCTGCCGAGATGCAAGAGCATACAAACTATTCCGGCTAATACTAGAACCAGGAGTAGTGACAGAACTAGATACGGCACCATCGGGTGCAAGAGTAGAAAATGAAGCCACGGATACCTTCTTTGCTCCTATAGCAAATTTATTAATCAAAAAATACCTAAGAGAATGGCCTTTCTGGCCACAGATAAAGAATTTGACCCTCTCTTCATTGTAATAACCTCGATGAGGATGACCACAAAACTAGTAAGAAGGGCATAAAGAAATGTAGTGACCCCTACTCGATTAAGATTAGGCATTTTATGCCCGAAAATTACCACTACCCTGATGATGCCTGTCACTCGGCTGCTTCGGGTAAGGATAAAAGTAGTAGAGAAAGATCCAAAACTCTCCTAATTCTTTTTTTTCTATTTGCCTCCATCCCTACCATATTACGACTGAGCATCTCCGTGATAAAAAAACCTAATCCTCTTACCTTGCTGATCTCTAAACTCTGCCTGTTTCCTCTTCTCATCCTCTTCCTGCTGCATATAAATAGTTAACCTAGAAATGTCCATATCTTTAATTAGCAAGGCAGTCTTGCTTTCCAAGATCAAATCCTGATTCAACCCTGAAGAAAACTTTCTCATTCTCGCTCTCATGTCAGCCACTAAATCAGGAGCATACCTTGACAACTGATGAAATTTCAAGGCATATTCCTTGATAGACATTCTCCTTTGCTAAAGATTCATTAACTCATCCATCTTTGCTTCCCTCAGCTCTTAAGGAAATAAACAATCCATAAAAGCACCAGAGAAAGCATCCCATAAGGATGACTGTACCACATATTCTCTATCCTTATCCCACTCTTTGTTCCATTGGTACGTAACATCCTTGAGCTGATAAGCTGCAAAGTTAACACTTTTAATATTAGTGGCCTGCATCACCTGGAATATTTTCTCTATTTTATCTAAGAAAACTTGAGGATCCTCCTCCACCTTCACACTAGTAAAAGCAGGACTATTCCATTACATAAACTGACCAACCCTTGTGGCCTTTGCAGACAACCCACCAGACGTATCTCATTCAGCCTGAGAAGTAACCAATTAAGAAATAGTATAAATAAACTGGCAAAATTTTGTATTAGTCACCTCACCCTGAGGAGTACTAGTAGCAATCGGAGGAACTCCAGAATTATCGGGGATAGGACCCCAAGATCAAAGATGAACTACAGATGTCGAATGTACCTTATCAATATTAACCCCAGATGGGATAGAAGAATTTCCTTAGGTTCTAGATCATCGAGGCATAATCTGAGAAGTGAACGACCAAGGATTAGAAAAGAATTCTAGGACTTAGACTCTAGGCTTGAAAATAAAATACCAAGAATATGAAACATTCCTAAATTACACGTAGCCTCTCTCTAATGAATGTGGTGCACTACACCCCCCAAAAAAGACTTTACTCGAATGGCTTTATGGAATCCCAATTGACTATGAACCTATATCTTTGATACTAACTTGACACAACCCGACCGGGGGCCTTGTTGTAATAGGTATCCCAAGTTCGATCAAGACCAGAGACCTCCCCCTTTACCTAACCCAACTTCCAGTTGCCTATCTTGAGTTGTTTGAATTTCGAGCATATAACAAGATAATGTAACAACTCACTATAACAAGATAATGTAACAGCTCACATAAAGACTCTGGGATAGGATCACAACCGTGACCAACCCAACTAAGTCCTAACATTCCATACCAACCATCCCACCATACCAAACAAAACTAATACTAAAACAAGGGCCATAAACTAGGCCATAATCAAAAAAGTTCCAAAATATAATATGATTAATCCCAAAAGAAATACGATGGAACGACCAAAAATATTGTCAATAAATATCAGCCACAATACCAATGCCAATGATAAGGCCAACAATAATACCGATTCCGCCCATTCCAACCCATAATAGTACCACAAAGACTCTAACTAAAAGAGTAAGAATATCCAGTTGGGACATGCCCCCAACCATAGTCAAAACCAATATCTAGAAATAAATTAAAATGTTTAGAAAATATCCATAACATAAAATAGAGCTTTTCGGAAAGATGGAAGCTCACAACTTTAATCCAATAGTTGTCCGGGAGTAAATCACTATGTAAGAGAAGTAGAACAGCCGATTCTGGCATAGCATGAGTATATAGCCACCCGAAGATGGGTTAGTGAGTGATCGCAAGCATGAACTTAGGAAAAGGATAGAATAATGCCATTTATAAAACCAAGTAAAACTATACATATGTACACAACTATATATATATATATATGACCATGATGGGAAAGGGAATTGGGTTTAGTATGCCATTGAAACCTTTACCTGGGTTGTGTAGCTTTGCCGTCCCAAACCACTCACGGGCTATATATGTTCAGCTCCCCCTGCTGAAAGGGCCCTAGTGCGTGAAGCCGCACAACTCGAGAAGAAAACCTAGGATGACTAGTACATCCCCTATCATATCGTGTGACATCATGCACACGATCACCAAGACCAACCTCACATAAGGCAAATATGAGTTTCCAATTTTGGTTCTCCTGGGACCACTACTTTACACAACTTTGCTACACACCCCGCCATTATTGCCCAATTAAAACCATTACCAAGCAACCAACAAATTTATTAACAATTTATTATCAAGGCCATTAAAAGTATCGTCATACCAATAATAACTTGCATATATTATCCTTAGCCAAACCTTAGGGGATACAATGTACCCCATATGATTTGCAATAAACCAAAACCATGGCCACCAAGGCCTTTCCAATTTATTTAGAACCATTTAAACCATTCATATTATTTAGGGTTCCATTACCAAGTTTAAACCATGCATAAGTTCCATTGAAAAACTAATACTACAATGAAAACATTGTTAAAGGCATTTTATCAAACACATTGGGGGCATAGTATTTCCAAAACCAAAGTCCATTACCAAAGGACCATTCCCATGCATCCAATTATCCTAAACCACCATTAATGCATATAAAAGCATAATTAAAACATGAGAAAACCATAACCAAGCATTTATAATCAAAACTCCCAAATCATAGTTGAAAACCCAAAATCATACAATAATGAAATCGTAAAAACATTTTATAAAACCATGCCTTTATTTGGAACTTACAATGAGGGAAGAGAACATACATTAATTTACAAAGTAAATGGAAAGAAACCACCTACAAGTTCCCTAAATTATTCCGCTAGTTGAAACCTTAGCTTTCTTGCCCAAAAGCTCTTAAAGTCTTTAGGAAGAGTTTCTAAGTGTTAATGAATAGAATAATAGGGTAAATAGCCTCCCAAGTGGGTTAGAAGTTGTGGGACCTTATTAGGATAAGTGGGGAAATATCTAGAATACCCTCACTTAAGTTGCACAAAATCCCATCGCAGGGGTAGTACTGACCCTCATGAGTTGTACCATTTGATACGAGTGGTACCCACCGCTCATATCCTAAGCCTCAACCCTTAGACCCAATACTGTCCAGGGTACGACTCATCTTACCTAAGTAGTATTGACAACATATCATCTTTACCCTTCACTCCTATCCTTGATAAGATAAAATCACAGAAGGTATGAACAATGGCCACCATACGAGTCCTAGGTATGAATCGTACCCTGGCTTACAGCTCACAATGAGCCTCACATACTTAGGTCCAACCTAGGTTACCAAGTCTAAGGTTAAGCAAAGAAACCAAACGATTCATCTCCAACCATATAACTCATACCACCAAGTCATACCTATTCTAGCGACCAAAATCCATCCCACCAACCAACACTAGTCAGTATACGACCAGACCATACCATCCATACCCCAATATATGGCTCGTACCCTTCAGTTGTATTCGGTTCAGAGATCTGAATTCTAGGAAATTTTCTAAGGTACAAAAACTAGGGTGTTTCACCGGCCTTCCTTTAAAGTACCCCGCTAAAAGGAAAATTTTAGATTAACCACCAACCTTTATCCCATACCTCCTATAAGCACAACACTCTACTCTAATGGGTATCACCAACGATGTACACTAAGGACACTTTGTTTTCCTATACCCAAAACCTTATTCATCCTAATGCTACCTAGAGCCCCATCTAGCATAATCATACAAACCTGATGCTCTAACCCATCCATTGATTAGACCCCTAATCGACTAGTTCAACTTAAACCTCTGGCCTATAAGTCATAACATGCCATCAACCTTACCCCTTCCACATACCTCATCTAACCCATCAATTTAACTCTATAATTCTCACATTGCTATCCCCTGAGCTAACATATTCTCTTTACCAAAATCAAGCATCTAAGATTCACACTTAGTGTCTATCAACCACCATGCACCATTAGTAAAGTACCCTATATAAGATGGAATATACATATAGGTTCCTCTCCACTAGAAGGACACACTAACTTCCTTAATTGTCCTCAACGACCTATGCAATTTCTAGGGAATCATTCCCCTTATGCATATAAGCACGGAAGAACTCCACAGAGAGATACAAGAACAAATGGAACCTTTATCTAAAACATACCTTAATCACTCCTTTAACCCAGCTGGAACCATTCTATAAGGAAAGAATAGATATTACACAAATGTCCATTATAAAACCAATCCCAAATTAACCTCCCCATTAGAAAGATGCCGCGAGGGTCATCAAGTAGACATCAAGAAATTCATTCACCACTGAATCCAAATGCCAAGAAGGACCTTCCAAGTTAGAATCTGTAACCTAAACCAAACAGTAATAGAAACATCCCTTTTGAGACCAATCTCCAATCTCTAAGATGTGATATAACTTTTTCCTTTAATAGCCATGGAATGAAACCACCCACCTATTCTATAACCATCTCACCATAGATTCTAAAGATAAACTTTTTACAGATCCAACAATCTAATGATGTGTAGCACGAGTGCAACCAATCCATCCCCTGATTGACATAAAAATCCACCATATCCAAGTCAAACAAATCCACCATGACCCCTTTATTACTGACAGATATGACATATCCCCATTGGCTTCTTTGGCAATTGTAGAGTCACCTATTGGGGTAGATACAAAAAACAAAAAAGCTCAAAACAACCTTAGGACCAAAACCAAAATACACAGCCATAAATAAGGTTACAAAAGAGAGGGGATCTCAAGCCAACTAAAACATTCACACCATAAAGAAAGGAGTTTTCAACATACTTGTGTTGGTATCAGAAGATTCCCTAGAATCTCGAGGGATAGTAAGAACAATAAGATAATCCCGACCCATGTCAGAACTAGAAGCAACACCCTTGGTGCAAAAGTTAGAGAAGTAGCTGCCAATATCCTATTTCCTCAAGCAGCAATCCTTATAGGACATTCATATTATATATGACCCAATTGACCATAACTAAAATAATGATATATTTCTTCCTTGCAAAAACCACGGTTCGACCGGCCATAAAATCTACAAAAAAGGTAGAATGATGTAGATTGGGCTCCATCGGATCGAGATTGGGCACCTTGTGCCCTAGAAGCATTAATAATCTGAGAACACTTGCCTCCCAATGGATTTGAGAAGGGAGCACAAGCTATATAATTAGAGTTAGGACCCAACCAACTCTTTACTCTTAGACCACTTACCACTACATTGGCTTCTCTTTTGTTCAGAGAACCGAGACCCACTTACCTTGCTTATTTCTTGATCTTTCCTTTTTCCTCCCTATACCAATAGGACCGAATCAACATGATAGAGTTGTCACTATCTGGGTTAATAGATTAATAGAATATTGAAACTCGACACTGGTAACCTCTTCTTGAGGTAACAGGGAGTGAGTTCCTCCTTCTAAAATAAGGTCAGTGGAGACCGATAGAACTCAATGGGAAAAACCAGAAGATGCAACCCTTGACCAAGTCTATGCCCCATGAGTTAGTCTAGATCCATCTAGGTTTTCCTCGAGTGGGATAGATGAGTTTCCACAAACTTTAGATCGTTAAGAGGAGATGATCCAAAAGTAAACCAAAGAAGATTCAGAGAAGACTTTATGACCTTAGATTCCATAGCCCAAAAGTAGAACAATAAGAAAGTGAAACATTCCTAAATACTTTGTAGCCTCCGAATTATAAGTGTGGTGCACAACACATACATAAGCAAAAATTTACTCGACACGACTTTGTAGACACCACATGACATCGAAACCTAGAGTTTTGACACCAACTTAAATGAACCAAACTAGGGCCTTGTCATAATAGGCGATTTAAAGCCTAACAAGGATCAGAGACAACCCTAGATACCCAACCCAACCAAGCAATGTATTCCCTAATTCGGGTGAACTCTAACTATATAACAAGATAGTGAGTGTATCCATGAAGTGACTTTGGGATAAGCTTATATCCGAGGCCAACCCAACCAAGTCAATCCACTTAACAACCAGCCAAACCAAAACCATAAACCAAAACCAAGGCAACAATTTAATAGATATTTATATATATGACATAATCTATCCATACCATACCCATGTCCATAGTTGTCTATATAAAGCCTCTAAACCAAACCAAAGAGTACCTAGTCTTGACATGCCCCTAATATAGCCATAAACCAAGTCTATGAAACACAAAAGTACATAAAGTAATACATCATATGAAATTGAAGCTTCTGAATTATGGCAACACACCACTTCAGTCTAATAGACAATCCCAAATCTGATCACTAAGCAGGAGGAGTAGAATTGCCAGTTCCTGCATCGCATGGGGATACAACCAATCAAATATAGGTTAACAGGTGAATGTTAGCATGAACTCAGGCTAAGGATAAAATAATGCCATTGAATAAAACCAAGTAAACCAACCATATGCATATAACCCATACATACATAAATATATACATATATATATACATATATATATATACATATATATATATAACCAAGCTGGGAAAGGGAACCAGGTTTAGTATGCATTTGAAACCATTAACCTGGGTATTTATAGCTTAACCATCCTTAACCACCCATGGGCTATATAGGTCCAGTGTAACCCCCTAAATGGGCCTTAATGCATGTATCCATACGAAACTAAGATACCATAAGAGTAAGGGATTCCCAAGTACCCTTCACCCTCTATGATACATATGTACAGTGTACCTAGAGGATTCCTATATACCTCATAGTATCATATAAGGTCGCTGCGACCTACCCCTCATGTAAAAAAACATGAGTTCCCAGTGTTTATCTTTTAGACTTCCACCTTCACAATTAGCTATCACACCCCGCCTTTATTTCTCAATTAAAACTATTCTAAACCAACGATCCATTATTCCATTTATTATTAACCAAGGCTATTAATAGTAGTATCATCATACTGACTATAAATTTTAAGTATTGTTCTTAGCAAACCTTTTTAAGATCAAGGGATTTCCATGTACCCATAGATCAAGTTAACTTGGGGGAGTCCTATGTACCCCACAAGTGGTAATTACCGTATTAGCTTGGGGGATTTCTTAGTACCCCAAAAGTATTGATTATTATATTTTCTTGGGGGATTCCATTATACCCCACAAGGATGTTTATTAAACCAAAACCATTCATTTTGACCATTCCAAACCTGTTAACCATTTAGGGTTCCATTACCAAACCATACCATCCAATATTTCCATTAGAAGTTCCATAATAGAGTAAAAGTGTTATCATTGGCATTTTATCAAACTGTTGGGGGAACAATATTTCTAACACCAAAGCCAATTTCCAAATAACCATTCCCATGCATCCAATTATCCATAACCATCATTAAAGCATATAAAATAATAATTAAAACATGGGAGAACCATAATCAAACATTTATAACCAAAGTCCCCAAATTATATTTGAAAACCCAAAACTTTACAATAATTAAACCATGAAAACATTGTATAAAACCATGACTTTATTTAGAACCAACAATGAGGAAAGAGAACATGCCTTATAAAAGAAGATCTACAGAAAGTACTTTACCCCTCTTAGCCTCTAGATGAACACTTGAGAAACCCTAGCCTCCAATCTTCAAGAAAGTGTTTAAAGAGTGTTTGAGAGTCTTTCTACCTTTCCAAGTTAGTTATGGGTGGCTAAAAAGGGTTATATAACATGGGGGCATAAGGTTTTTAGGGTGGGAAATGTCCCAAAGATCCCCAACTTTAAAGTTGAAAATCCATCCCTAGGAGGGTATGACCCAACCATGCAAACCATATCCTAGGGTATCAGTGTATCCTAAATCATACCCTAGACTCACAAAAACCCTCCACACTGGTCCCAATAAGACTATACCAACCCAACTTATACGTTAGGGTATGATTGGTATCCCCAAACCATACCCATATCTGTACCTTGGACAGTTTCAACTAGGCAACTCAATAAGCTTCATACGACTTAGCATTGTACCCTTCGTATCCCACCATATGATTCATATGGTGGTGATTTGTATCTTGGATACTAAACAAGCCAAGCCTACTGTCCAACATATAAGTGAGCTATAAATCCATACCCTAACCCATATCCAAGGGTATGAATGGTACCCTTGAGTCATAATAAGTCCAAAAAGTCTAAAACCCAAGAATTTTTACAAAGGTCCAAATCCCAGGGTGTTATAGTATCCCAACGTAATGCAGGAACTGACCATACTTCCACTCCTCCTACTTAGTGATTTGGTTATTTAAGGATAAATTTTGAGTTAGACTAAAGTGATGAGCTTCCATACTATAGAAAACCCTATTTCATGCTATGGATTTCTTTATGTCATTATTATTTCTTTGGTTTTAGTTTTGGCTATTGAAATGCCCTGGGTTTTTGGCCTTAGAGATTTCCTGAGTTTGAACTCTCTGTCCATCATACAACTTAAGCTTACTAGTCGTATGATTTAGGAGCCCAAGTCATATGTTAAACAATATGTTCTTGGTCATTTTCTATCCAAGTTACAACAAGACTCCATATGAGTCGTATGGATATGGTACAAGAGAATACGACCAATTATATGTTAAACAGTGTGCATTCTTGATCATGTACTACCTAGGGTATAAGTTAGAGGTACTTCTTGTATGTTTAGATATAGGTGAGGGGTCCAAATTGTACCTACCTGCAAGAACTTTTATAGTTTAAGTTAGGGGTATTTTGTATATTTTTCCTTTTAACTTCATTTGAACCCATAACTTAAAACACTTCTGGGACTTCATTTACCCTATTATTATCAATCAAACACACTCTAAACACTCTCAAACCTCTCTCAAGTTTTTGGTTTAAGAAAAGGCTAGGGTTTTCTCAAGGTGATTTAATTAGGTGCTTTCAAGAGTAAATCTCCCCGTCTTTCTTGTTTGGTGCATGTTAATCCTCCCTCATTGTTAGTTCCAAATAAAAGCATATTTTACTTAATAGTTTTCATGGCATAATTGTGGGTTTGTGTTGGTTTTGAAATATATGTTTTGGGTTTTGGTTGTTCTTGGTTGGATAATGTTTTCCCATATTTTTTTATGGTTTTCATGTCATAATATTGGTTTGAAAAAATGATTTTATGGGGATGGTTAATTGGTTATTGATTTTTTTGGAAACTATATGCCCTCAACATGTTTGTTCAAATGCCAATGAGAGATTTTGTCCCATAGTTTTACTTTTATTGAAAACCTTGCATTGCATAATATGGTAATGGAACCTAAATTGGTTTTGTTGAATTAAATGATTGGGAAGGACTCAGTGGCCATTTTTTTTGATTGATTGGAAATACTATGGGGTACATGAGAATCCCCTAAAGTTAAAGGTTAAGATACACAACCCAGGTTTAAGGTTTTAGATGCATACTAAACTTGATTGCCTTTCCTGGCATGGTATATATATATATGTATGTGATTGTATATGATTATTTACTTTAGTTTTTAATAATGAAATTACTTTATCCTTATTCTTTAGTACATTCTACCATTCACCCACTAACCTGTCTTCGGGCGTTATTTTCCCATGCGATATAGGAATCGGCCATATAAATCCTCCCGCTCAGCGATTATATTCGGGAATATTTTTTTGATAGACTAAAGTGGTAAGTTTCAATACTTTAAAAGGCTCCATTTAATGCTATGGATATTTTTTCATAATTCTGTTTATTTCTTAGACTTTGGGTTTTGCTATGGTCGGGGAAATGTCCCAACTGAATGTTTTTTGTTTTCAGTTAGAGGTTTTATATGACTATTATGGGAATGGGCGATGTTGGTATTGGTGTTAACCTTGGCATTGGTATTGGTATTGAGGCTAACACCTGTTGGATAGTTTGTTGGATACTTGGTTGGTTTCGGATTTTATTATTATTTGTCAATTATAATTATTCTATCCTTTTATATATTCAAAATTCATCCGACATAGGTTGTAGGGTAGTTATGGTTGGGTATTAGGGGTGGTCTCCTATTTTGGTTAGACTTGAGGCACCCGATATGACTAAACCCTAGTTCGGGTCATGTCAGCTATGGTTGATGGCATGTCTTAATTGGATATTCTTTGGTTTTGACTAGAGGGTTTGTTGGATTACTATGGGCATGGGTAGTATTGGTATTGGTATTAGCATTGGTATTGGTATTGATATTGGCATTGGGATTGGATGGTTAATTGGTTATGGATTTTGGTTTTGGTTATAGACTCATTATAATGTCTTTAATTTAATGTTATCTTATCTTGTTATATGTTCATAATTCATACGACATTGAGTGAAGAGTGGTCAATGGTCTGGGTATTAAGCATGGTCTTTCATCCTGGTTGGACTTGAGATAATCGACATGGCCAAGCCCTAGTTCAGGTTGTGTTAGATTAGTATCAGAGCCTAGGTCCATGGTTAGTTGGGTGTCCACAAAGCTGTGTTGAGTAGAGTCTCTTTTAAGGGTGTGTAGTATGCCAACTTATAAGAGGTAGGATATGAGGTATTTAGGAAAGTTTCTTTTTTCTTGTGTTTTATTTTTTGGGTTGTAGAGCCTAAGGTCCTAAAATCTTCTCTAATTCTCATTTGTTTGCTTTTAAGATCATGCTTCCCAGATGATCTGAAGCTTACTGAAACTGGTCTGTACCACTCGATGACAATGTTGATAGGACACACTTTACTTATGGGGTCCAGTTTCTTATTGCTCTTCTAGAGTTCCATCGATCCCCTTTAGTCCTTCTCGATCTCTTTTGGATGATGTGACAAATATAGAGTTTCTTCAGCCTATTCATATGTCAGCTCATTTATTAGTTTCTTAGTCTGAGCGTGGTGCTTCTGTTACTATATCTTCTAAGGCCACAAGGGTTTGCCAGTTGATCAAGTAGAACCCTCCAAACTTTACTAGTGTTATGGTTGAGGAGGGTCCGTAAATTTTCCTTAATGAGATAAAAAATATCTTCTATGTAATCTATGCCACTAATATAGAGGGTGTGGAGTTTGCCACCTACCAATTGAAAGATGTGGCATATTAGTGGTATGAGGAATGAGACCAGTCAAGGGGTGACGTATTGATTTAGCCTTATGGGATGATTTTTCTAATGCTTTCCTAGACAGCTTAATTCCTCAAGACCTAAAAGAGGCAAAGGTGGAAGAATATGTTAACCTGAAATAAGGCAAGATGTTAGTCAAGGAGTATTGCTTGAAGTTTCACTAGTTTTCTTGGTATGCTCTAAAATCAGTATCTATCATGAGGGCTAGAATGAGGAATTTTGCTTTAGGGTTTTCCTGAGACTTGATTTTAGAGAGTAAAAATGCCTTGTTGAACAAGGATATATATATCCCTAGGTTGGTTGTATACACGTAGTAGGTTGAGAAAGAGAAAAAGAAGCAAACAAAGATGGGGGAGAGGTAGAGCAAGAAGTTTAGATTTTCTAAATAGGCTGGAGGTCAAAAGTAGAGTGGAAGGGATGGTGGAAAGTAGTCCAGGAGAAAGTGGGCCAATTTTGGGTCCTACTCAACCACTAGTGCTCCCTACCTAAAACTATTGGGTGATAGGAATTTTTAGAGTGGCTATGGTTCTAGGGCACAATATGCCCAATCTCAGGTTAGTGGGGCCTAATTAGCTCTATCATATCCTCTCTGTAGATTTTATGGTCGATTGTATTGGGGTTTCTGTAATTAGAAAAGGGACAAGTGCATCAACTGTGGTCAGCCAAGGCCTATGCTTAGAAACTATCCCATTAGTAAGGTTGCTTTTGGGGAAAACAAGGTCCTGGTTGCCTATATATTAGCTCCTACACAAAAGGGTGCACCATCTGGCTTCGATACTAGTAGGAATCAACTCTATGCTCTAACTACCCGTCAGAAGTCCAAGTCATCGCCTGATGTTGTTACTGGTATGTTGAAACTCTTCTTGTGATGTGTGTTGTTTACTTGATCCAGGGTCCACTTTTTTTTGTGACCTCATTTGTGGGTGTGTATTTTGGTTTTGATCTCGAGTGTATTGTGGACCCTTTTTCTATTTCTAAACTGATAGGTGACTCTATGGTTGCTAAAAGAGTCTACAGAAGTTGTGTGGTATCTGTGGGTGGTCAGGAGACTTTGGTTGATCTATTTAAATTAGACATGGTTGATTTTGATGTCATATTAAGGATGAATTTCTTGCACTTGTGCTATGCTTCTCTAGACTGTTGGACCCATAAGGTCAATTTTAAATTCACTAATGACTCGATTATTGAGTGGGAGGGTGATTCTCTATCACCCAAGGGAAGCTTCATATCATATCTTAGATCTCGTAAATTAATCTCCAAGGGATGTCTCTATCATCTTGTCTGGTTAAAGATTCTAACTCGGAGAGTCCTTATTTAGATTTTATCCTGGTTGGAAATGAATTTCCTGAGGTTTTTCCTTATGACCTTCCTGGTGTCCCTCCCGATAGGGAGATTGATTTTGGGATGGATCTTGTTCCATATACTCGTCCTATCTCTATTCCATCGTATTGAATGGCTCCAACTGAGTTAAAGGAGCTTAAGAAGCAATTAAAGGACCTTTTAGACAAGGGTTTCATCCATCCTAGTGTATCCCCTTGGAGTGTACTAGTATTGTTCGTGCATAAGATGGATGGTTCCTTTCGGATGTGTATTGATTATCGATAATTGAATAAGGTGATGGTAAAGAATAAGTATCCTCTTCCAAGGATAGTTGCTTTGCTTGATCATCTTTAGGGTTCTAAGTTTTTCTCCAAGATTGATCTTTTGTTTGGGTATCATTAGTTAATGATTATTGAGGTAGATATCCCTAAGACTGTTTTCCATACCTGATTTGGGCATTTTGAGTTTCTGATTTTGTCTTTTGGGTTGACTAATTCGCTAGCGGCATTTATGTACTTTATGAACAAGGTCTTTTGTCAGTTTCTAGATTTGTTTGTCATTGTATTTATAGACGATATTATAGTGTACTCCAAGAGCGAGGTGGATTATGCTGAACACCTTCACATTGTATTGAAGATCCTGAAAGAGCAGCAATTGTATACCAAATTTTTGAAATTCTAGTTCTGGTTGAACGCTGTCACTTTTCTGGGTCATGTCATATCTAGTGAAGGGATCATGGTAGATCCACACAAATTTTTAGCGGTTAAGAAGTGGACTAGACCTACGACTCCAACCGATATTCAAAGCTTCTTGCGTTTATCCAGATATTAAAGGAGGTTTGTGGAAAGTTTTTTGACTATAACTACCCGGTTTACTAAGTTAACTTAAAAGAAGGTAAAGTTCTTATAGTTTGATACTTGTAAGGGTAGTTTTGAGAGGCTGAAGGATAGGCTGACTTTGACATCGGTCTTGACTTTATGTGAAGGAACTAATGGTTTTATGGTCTATTATGATACATCCCATATAGGGATTTTTTGCATTTTGATGTAGCACATCAAGGTGATAGCTTATGTCTCTAGGCAGTTGAAGGTACAGGTGAAGAATTATCCGATGCATGACTTGGAGTTGTTGGCTATTGATGTGCTATAAAAATATAGCACTTTTGATGCTTAAAATGAGGAAAATATGTGAGTTTCTGAGGGCTTTTTGTTAGATTTGATCTATTTTAGGTATATTTTGTAGTAAACCATGATTTGGATGATACGTTTGTGAAAATGGTGAAAAAAGGCATTCTTGGTTAATTTTGGAGAGATTATGGATGATTAGGGTGTTTTCTAGCTTGATCGTGATTTATACATGTCTGAGAGTCGAAGAAGAGCTGAAAAACTAACTCCCGACATTTACCAGGTCAATATGTGGCTGCAAGTAGGACCTATGGACCGCTTGTACACAAAGCAGGTGCTAGAAAGAAAAAATCCCAAGACCTGAACATTGCAGGATTTTTGCTCCTGCTACTTGGTCCCACTACCTGCACCCCGTGCCTGGGCCACAGGTAGTACCTGCGCCCTGCCAGACCACAGGTACAGGGAGTAGGTGGCCACCAACCTAGTTTTCTCCTATTTCATTCGAGCTTAGTTTTAGAGTTTTCTCTTATACTGTAAATAGCTTTTATGTACTTTTTATTCAGAGAAGGAGAGAGAGGAGACATACAGAAGACTTACTTTTAACACTTAGAAACATATTTTGATTTCAAGACCCATCTTTGATCTTAAGATTTCATTGTATTGACTTTGATTGATTATTCAGTTTACAGTTGTGGGTTTTCTTTCATCTTATCATTGTGATTTCATCTTCACTTTCCAACATGAATGCTATTGATTTCTTCACAATCATGAGCGTTTAAAACCCATAGCTAGGGTTGTGAGAACCTTGGCTAATTGACGAGTAGGGGAAGTCCGATTGTTGACAGGAAACCAATACCTATGGCATGTATTTCTTTATCTTTGATATGATTGATTTTTTAATGCGTAGACACATTAGGATCCTGCCTATATATTGATACTTTCTCTACCAAAGGGTTAGTAACTAGGAAAAGATAAAGACAACAGTAATTTAGGGAGTTAATAGTCGATCCGTTGCAGCACAACAATATATATAGATGATTATTAGACTTCATCTAATAACTAGAGACTCAAAAAGTTATAGTTAACCTGGACCAAGGTAAGGGTTAGTAACGCGACACTCTGAGACTCAATAAGTAAAGAGTGAAATCCTCCTGGTCGTCTAAAAGACTGTAGGAGGTACATAACTTATCGGTTCTTCATACAAGGTATTAAGTTGGTTCAAAAACGTACATAAACCTACAGAGTTGAGACGCCAGGGAGAACACAATATTAGTGTTTACTCAAGACTGATTTTCAACTAAGATAATCACTGGAGGAAGAAAGATGACTATAGAGAGAAGGGAGGTAGATATATTCCAGCTGGTAGACGCGATGCAGAATCTAGAATAGAGGAGATGCTAGCTAAATTAGTGAACGGTCAGGAAAATCAGGAGACAAGCCTTAAAAAAATTAAGGCTGATATTTTTAGGATTGACCTAGAAGGTCGAGTCTTATACCACTACTATCAAGCAAGTGGAGCACCAGTTTGGGCTGATGTCATCAACTCTAAACCAGAGACAGCCAATTACCCTTTCGAGCAACACTATGTAAAATCCAAAAACTGATGGTCATGTACTTGCTATTACCACGAGGAGTGGTATCACTACTATAGATCCCCCACTATCTACTACAGATGCTGTTGATGGTGAGACATATGCTACTAAGTCTGAGAAGGTGACAATAGATAGAGATGCAGTTGCTAAAGACAAAGGTAAGGGTCCAGTCATTGAGCAAGCTGTGAGATAGATTCCAAGGCCCCCCTTTTCCTTAGCAACTGATGCAAAAGAAAGAGGAAGGTAAGTTCAAGCGATTTATTAAGATGATGAAATAGTTGTGCTTGAACATACCTCTTCTTGAGGCTCTAGAGCAGATGACTAATACACCAGGTTCATGAAACTGTTAATCACAAG
Source organism: Capsicum annuum (assembly GCF_002878395.1). NCBI lineage: Eukaryota > Viridiplantae > Streptophyta > Magnoliopsida > Solanales > Solanaceae > Capsicum > Capsicum annuum. The sequence goes on from NC_061122.1 coordinate 79,348,347, forward strand.
GAAGAAGGAGTAACTCTTGAAGGTATTAAGGGAATGAACCATTAAAGTACAGTATGACTAGGTCCTTGGCGCTAAAAAAGGGTAACCCCGGAGCATTCACTATACCATGCACTATTGGGTTATCCAGATTTTCCCGAGCCTTGTGTGATTAGGGGTCAACATTAATTTGATGCTGCAAGCCATATTCAAGCAATTAGACTTAAAACCTACGAAACTTACTTTGATGCAGCTATTGATGGTTGACCGCACAGTAAAGAAGCCTGTGGAAATCTTGTGTGATGTGATTTTTAGGGTGGACAAATTTATTTTCCTGGTTGACTTTATTATCTTAGACTATGAGATTGACATCGAGATGCCCATTATCTTGGGAAGACCATTCATGGACACAGGTAGAGCTATGGTTGACATAAATAAGGGAAAGCTAAAATTTTGAGTCAACGGTGAGGAGACGACATTCAACATCCGAAAGTCTATATAACAACCAACCAACATGAGGGTAATATCGGTGATTGATTGTATTCATGACCTTGGAGGATATTCCTATGGGTATCTTGATGAATTATGAGTAGTATACCCGCATCGTGCTGTGACGTTAAATCATGTACTGAGTAGGAGGCAACCCCATGGGCTTGTTGGTGAAGTTTGAGTAACCAACATAGCCACGTCTTATTGCTACGTTAAATTAAATATTAAGTGGGAGGCAACCCACTATATTTTAGTGCTTACGTTTTTGAAGGTTTTTAGCTTTTGGACCTTACATGGAATATGGTAAACATTGCCACTTTCATCGATTGCCAGGTAAAGGGACCACGTGATCAGCCGATAATGGTCACAAGTCCCATACGGTAAGCTGAGTAGAAAATTGAAAATTTAAATTTTGAGGATAAAAAATGGTAACTTGTGAACTTTGGCACCTAATTTTACTTTTGGGACCTAAACTTAAGGTTGCTGACCATAAGTAGCTGGAAAAAGGTCAATACACCAAGTCCGAGTTGTGGAAAAGTGGGCTAGTTTTGGCTCGGCACCTACGCCCAGCATTTGTTGGCCGCAGGTGCTACCTGCGCCCAAAACCCGACCACGGGTACAGCCGTGGGTAGGACAAATTTGGGCCCATTTTTTAATTAAAACTTTAGTCCCACCAATATTTAAATATGACCTATTACAGCCCCTACTTATATAAAAACATTCTAACCCTCATTCTAACTCATTATAACCCTTAAAACTTTAATTTTCTCTTTAAATTCAAACTTTTCACCTTAAACATAAACCAACCCCAGACTTAAGAAAAGTCAAAATTGACACGTGTTTGAGATACCAACTTGTCCAAACACTCTAGAAACAAGTTTCAATCTTGGTTTTGCTTGAGTTCTTCATTATTCTCTTCCAAATTTTCATATAAGAGGTAACTTTCTTATCTCCTAATAGTGATTTAATGTTTTATCTATTATTGAAACAAGTTGGTATGCGTAATGCATTGGAAAATATACTGAGACTATCATGTTTGTATGAGTGAGCCTTGTAATAACCTATAATCATAATGTAGGGCCTTGTTTTGAGATAAAATTCTAAGTTTAGGCCCTAACCGGAGTTGAACTTTAATGAACAAAAGTAATGCCATGAGTTGAACTTGTTTGTTTGCTTTGAAAGTCATAATTCTTGATTAGTGTGTATACATTGGACTTGTTAGGGGTTTCAAATAGTTTATAGGGGTGTGAAAAGTAAGGATAAATTCAAACTTTTTGAATTTTGAGTTTTTCTTCAACTTTCACTATCCCTCACTTTCATTGGAAACTAAAATTTGGTTTTACAGGTATACATGGCATGAAAAAAGTGAAGAAGAAAGCAAATAGTACTTTGAGGAGACAAATAAAGTCTCCTGAGCTTGGCAGTTTAATGGAGAAGTATTCGAGATAGTGTTATGTTGATGCTGCTGTTGCAGTAACACCAGAGTCACACAAAGATAGACTCTCTAGGCTGCTTAGTTGGCTGCAACCGGTCGAGGATAAAGTCCATGAGGATATCACCACCATATACTCCTCCACCCAATGATGATAATGATGATAAGGAGAAAGAGTCTAGCCTATTCCATATGCTGATGCTCAGGACCCCCCAGTCTAAGGTGGGGTCCTAAAATTCTTTTGAGGAGATTGAGAAGAAGTAGTCATCAGTGGTACCCCAGTTTGAGGAGGGTACAACATAGGCTTCCCACGATGCACAACCAGAGCAGACACTCACTCCTGCCCCAGATGTACCTCTCGAGAAGGGAAATATGAGGTAGTGTATGGATGGGACATATGAGATATATGATATTGACAGTTATGTTTAGGAGCTAGGCATACCTACACACAGTATGTATAAGGAGCTTTGGATTGACTTATTGGGGCAAGAGAAGTTACCATAGCTTTGGGAAATATTTGACAGGTGTCATCTCGGGTGGATGACTAGGCCACTTGGTTCTTACAACCCAGCTATGGTACGATAGTTTTATGTATCTTATAGAGCCACCATAGTCTTTTCCATATGCCATTATCCAGTATTGATTAGATTTATATGACAACCATAGCTTGATCACACACTTGTCAGAGGGGTTAGAGTTGATGTTAGAGAAAAGACTATCCACAGAGTCATGTTTAGCCCTAATTATTCTACACCTGCATCTACAATAGAGTTCGACCACAGATTGAGGATTGGACTAGATCATCATATTCTGTGGGATGCTGAGCACAAAGCTGAGAGGGTTAAGATGGCTAGGTGGATAGCCGATGATATTTCACCATAGGGTGATGACGCCCTATGGATTAAGGGGCCAATTATGATCAAGATGGTCCTGTTGACACTAGAGGCTAGATTTTGGTAGTTGCTGATTCATTACCGCTTACTTCCTATTCTTTAGATAACATATTAATGTTGAAAGGAGATGCATTGGCTGCCTACTTGATAAATTGTTATGGTATTGATTTTGTTACCTTCCTCAGGCATAAGCTATATGATAAAGCCTGTGGTGATTGACTAACCTTCTGTTTCCTTGTATGATTTAGCGGCTATGCATGGGGTAGGTGTGCCTGAGTTACCAGGTATTGATGTGAGGGTGACTATCACCGCAAATATTCATACTAAAACCATGAAGGGTCTAACACTTCCAAACACTTCTAGGAGATCTAGACAGTAGGAAATAGTACCATAAGCCTAGTTCGAGGGGAAGACAGTTTTTGCAGAGCCTGATGAGGCACATATGGATGATGCGGGTATTGATACAGATATAAAGATATGAGAGCAGAGAGATGCTCAAGATTTAATCATTCAGGGTGAGTGGACAAAATCTACTTTGACTTTAACCCCGACTTTGACCTCAAAGCTAGTTGGTGCATTTATAGAGCCTGCTTACCTATCCATTATAGCTCTTGTAAAAGGTATGATTATTGTATCTAGTGAGTTTTTTCATATCTTAGAGAAGAGCCAGAGAGCTATAGCTTCTCGATTGAATATTGTTAAGACCAAGATGACTACCCTCTTTGGGCAGATGAGATTAGGGGTCAAGATGAGATTTGAGTAGGCTGATGCTAGATGGGATGATGCTCAGAGAGCTGAACTGTCAAAGCTATATGTCAAGTTTTAGACATGGATTGATGAGTTGGAGAGATGGATTAAATCCTAATATATAGAGTTATGTGTGCCAAATTTAATTTAGATGAGAAATGATTTTGATATCCTACGAGCAGAGGTATTCTTTCTTGCAGAGAGCCGTGTCACAGCTACTCTCTCTATGACACTTCTTGTAGTCCAGATATAACCTTCGCATGTACCGCGATAGTTTGACTTCTTTGAGGAGAATGATGAGGAGGTACCAGCTGTTGGGACCAAGAGAGGTCACTTGTACGATTTACAGGATCCTATTATGACAGAGAAGGAGGACAATAAAAGGCATACATAATTTTTTAGAGACTACATTTGTAGATAAGAAAAGGCATGACTCTATAACAGTAGGTGCATCATCCAGTAGTGTATTACCACCACCACCGCCTCTGTCAATTTTTATGCCTCCATCTGAGGAGCCTCCTAACTCAGGCACTTAATGCATCCTAGGTATTTTCTTACTTTCTTATGTTTTATTTTGTTTCAAAACATTGAGGATAGTGTAGAGTTTTTAGTTAGAGGTGGGCATGCCATGCCTCTGTGGGGTTTTTATTGTCGTGCTTCTTTTATTGGCTGTGGTATAGCAATAAAATTAGCATGTCTAGGATAATTTAGTGTCGTATTATGTTTTTTTTGTGTTATGTTATTTTTGTGTAATTAGGAGGTTTTAAGTATTTAGGGCAGTAGTCAGATTTTGATTGATTTTTGATAACCCTCCAAAATATTATAATTTAGAATTGTGATGATATGCATATGTGTGAACTTTGTGGATCTCTTTATGGTATTAGTATTAGGGACATGATAACTATTTGCTGATAACTGCATGAATGGAATAGGTAGTAGTTGGTAAGGTGACTCTATTCTATGTGAGTGTGAAATGTTAGCTAGTTTCTTTTGTATATTAAATTCAGAACTTACCTGGTTAGTATTTCTTAGGTTGAAGGATAGTCAGTTAGGAAGGATCATAGGCTATTTTTTTAAAATTCTATTCCACTTTTAGCCTAAATGACCTTCTACGTGCAAATTATTTCCCTTGATCCCTGTTTTGAGCCTTATAGCCTGTTTTTCTTTTTACAACTTTCACCTTCCCATTTATATTACAATGAACTTATTTTGGCCTTGGTCCTTCTTGGACATTGAGCACCTCAACACAAACAAAAAACCTAAGTTGAGGATAGATATCATAGGGGTACATGGGTATGAAGAAGGGTAAGATATAACTCATTGAGTGGATATTAGTGCAATAAATCACAATTATGACTCATTTACTCATTTGAGACAAGGTAATATGAACGAAAAATTAGTGTAAGTGAGTGGTAAAATCACCACTCATCATTAACCAATACCAGGGTAAGAGTTAGTAATACAACAGTCTAAGACTCAATAGGTAAAGGGTGAAATCTTCCTGCTCATCTAAAAGACTGTAAGAGGTACATAACTTATCAGTTTAGTATGCAAGGTATTGTGTTGGTTCAATAATGCACATACACCTATAGAGTTGAGATGCCAGGGGAAACACAATCCTAGTGTTCACTCAAGACTTATTTTCAACCAAGTTAATATTATTCTGTGTTTGAGATGATGACACATAAATCCTCTTATTTACTTTCCTATTTTTCCCCTTAGACTGTAACCACTGAGATCTGTCAAGCCACATATTCCCTTGGGATTCGACCCCAACCTTATTTGGGTTACTATAGCTTGACAACGACCGTATCATCATCTAAAGATAAGTGTTGCTTAGACGTTATTAGGTATGGTGTTTGCATTAAAAATCTGGCATCACCATTTGTATGGAGTTCATGTGGATATCTTTTTTATGATCCTACAATATGTGTTCACCCTAAAAGAGCTTAATCTCAGGAAAAGAAGATGGTTTTTACTGCTCAAAGATTATGAAATGATCTTTTAGTACCATCCAGGTAAAGCTAATGTAGTTTCTTATGCTCTTAGTAGGTTATCCATGGTGAGTCTAGCTCTTGTGGATGAGGATAAGTGAGAATTGGTGAAGGATATTCACCATTTAATTAACCTTTGAGTCCTTCTCTTAGACACTGAGGATGGTGGTGTGTTTGTTTAAAAAGTGGCTAAGTTATCCCTTGCTGCTAAAATATAGGAGAAATAGGTATTGGATTCTGTCTTAATGAAGATCAAGGGTGATGTGGGTTCATAAAAAGTTATAGCTTTTGAGATCGGTGTTGATGGTATCTTGAGGTACCAAGAAAGATTATGTGTTCCCGATGTAGATGGGTTGAGAGAGAGGATCTTAGCTGAGGCTCATGAGTTGTATTATGTCGTTCATCCTGGTTCAACAAAGATGTATCATGATCTTAAGGAAATTTATTAGTGAAATAATATAAAGTGAGATATTGCAAGTATTGTGGCTAAATGCATGGTGGGTCAACAAGTAATGGTTGAGCACCTAAAGTTTTCCTTAATGACCTTCCTGGTGTCCCTTCAATAAGGAGATTACTTTTAGAATTGATCTTGTTCTGGACACTCGTCCTATCTCTATTCTCCCATATAGAATGGCTCCAACTAGTTAAAGGAGATTAATGAGAAATTAAAGGACCTTTTAGACAAGGGTTTTATCCATCATAGTGTATCCCTGTGGGGTACACTAGTATTGTTTGTGTGTAAGAAGGATGGTTCACTTTGGATGTGTATTGATTATCGAAAATTGAGTAAGGTGATGACAAAGAATAAGTTCCCTCTTCCAAGAATAGATGATTTGTTTGATTAGCTTCACGGTGCTAAGTTTTTCTCCAAGATTGATCTTCAGCCTGGGTATCATTAGTTAAAAATTAGGGAGGCAGACATCCCTAAGACTGGATTCCATACCCGATATGGGAATTTTGAGTTCTTGGTCTTATCTTTTAGATTGATAACGCCTCGAGACATTCATAGACTTATTTTTTATCGTGTTAATAGATGATATTTTGGTGTATTCCAAGAGCAAGGTGGATCATGCCGATCACCTTCATATCATGTTGCAAACCTTAAAAGATCAGCACTTGTATGCTAGATTTTCAAAGTGCAAGTTCTGGTTAAAGGTTGTTATTTTTCTAGGTCTTGTCATTTCTAGTGAATGGATCATAATGGATCTGCAGAAAGCTACAATGGTTAAGAAGTGGCCTAGGCCTATGACTTAAACTGATATAAGAGCTTATTGCGTTTAGCCAGCTACTATAGGAGATTTATGGAGAGTTTCTGACTATAGCTACCCTACTGACTAAGTTAACCTAGAAGAAGGTAAAGTTCTTACAGTCTGATAGTTATAAGGGTAGTTTTAAGAAGATGAAGGATAAGTTGATTTTAGCTCCAGTTTTGATCCTGCCCAAGGGTAATAATGGATTTATGGGTTTTTATGATGTATCCCATGTGTGACTTGGCTATGTGTTGATTGACATGTAGGGTGGTGTCCAATGCTTCTAGGCAGTTGAAAGTTTATGAGAAGAATTATCTAAATTATGATTTGGAGTTGGCGGTGGTGTTTGCATTAAACATTTGGCATCACTATTTGTATGGAGTCTATGTAGATATCTTTTCAGATCATAAGAACATGCAATATGTGTTCACCTATAAAGAGCTTAATCTCAAGAAAAGAAGATGGTTTAAGCTGCTCAAAGATTATGACATGAGCTTTCACTGCTATATAGATTAAGGTAAGGTAGTTCCTGATACTTTTAGTAGGTTATACATGGGGAGTCTAGTTCATGTAGATGAGGATAACCAAGAATTGATGAAGGATATTCACCATTTGGCTAACCTTGGAGTTCGTCTCTTGGACTCTGAGGATGGTGGTGTGTTTGTGCAAGAATTGGCTAAGTCATTCCTTGCTACTGAAATAAAGAAGAAACAGGGACTAGATCCTGTCTTAACGAAGATCAAAAGAGATGTGGGTCAGCAAAAGGTTTTAGCTTTTGACATCAGCGGCGAGGTATCTTGAGGTACCAAGGCATATTATGCGTTCCCGATGTAGATGGGTTAAGATAAAAGATCTTGGCTGAGGCTCATGAGTCATGTTACGTCGTTCATCATAGTTTAACAAAGATGTATCATGATCTTAAGGAAATTTATTGGTGGAACAATATAAAGCGAGATGTGGCCAGTTTTATGGGTATATGCAAGGTGTTTCAATAAGTGATGGTTAAGCACCTAAGGCTCAGAGAGTTGTATCAAGAGATTGAGTTACCTATATGGAAGTGGGAGGTAATTAATATGGATTTTATCACTGGTCTTCCTTTGCCTCAGAATCTATTTGACTTAATTTAGGTCATCATGGATTGGATGACTAAGCCTGCTCACTTCTTTCCAGTAAGGACTAATTATTAGGCAGAGAATTATATGAAGTTGTTTCTCCAAGAGATTGTGAAGTTACATTGGGCACCTATTTCTATCATGTCAGATCATGGTACTCAGTTCTAATCCTAATTTTTGCATTCGTTTTAGAGAGGTTTGGGAACTAAGGTGAGCCTTAGTACTAATTTCCACCCGTAGTCAGATGGACATTCAGAAAGAAGTATTTATACATTGGAGAATATGCTTCGAGTTTGCGTGATTGACTATAGTGGTATTTTGGCTGAACATTTGCCTCTTATAGAGTTTGTGTATAATAATAGCTACCACTCTAGCATTGGGGTGGATCATTTTGAGGCATTGTATAATAGAAGGTATTGTTCTCCTATTGGGTGGTTCGAGGTTGGTCAGACGGATATGTTTGGCTCAGATTTGGTTCACCAAGCGATGGTGAAGGTGAAGGTGATTTGTGATAGGCTTAAAGCTGCCCAAAGTCACCAAAAGACCAATGCAAATGTGAGGTGTAGGGAGTTAGAGTTTGAGATTGGCGATTGCATATTCTTAAAAGTATATCCATGAAAGGAATAATGCAGTTTGGGTAAAAGAGAGAAGCTCAGTCCCTGGTATGTCAGCCCGTATTTGGTTTTGAAGAGGGTAGATAATGCTACGTATGAATTGGAGTTGCCTTCTAGTTTGAACTCCATTCACTTGGTATTCTACGTATTGATATTGATGAAGTGTGTGGGTGATTCAACACTAATTGTTCCTATCAAGGATATTGGTATTTTGGATTCATTGTATTATGAGATAGTCTTTATTGAAATTTTGGATCGATAAGTTCATTGGTTATGGACAAAGGATGTAGCTTCGGTAAAGGTTCTATGGAGGAACTAAAAGGTTGAAGAGACTACTTTGGAAGCCAAAGAGGACATGAAGTCTAAGCACCGTTCTTGTTTTCTGCTCTAGAAAATCATGTGTAAGGTATGTGTTATTCTTACCATCTTTATTTTTTGACTTTGTTAAAGGAAATATTGATTTCCTTGGCATCTTTGTTTTCTAACTTGGTTAAAGGTAAGAGTACAGGTTATGGAGTCAAATCGTATTTGTGTTGCCTTGTCTTATCATTCGAGGATGAATGATCCAAGTGGGGGAGAATTAAAATGCCCCAAATTTTGGCCCTTTAAAATTCTTGAGCTTTGGGCTCACTGCCTTGGTCACGACTCATGGTGATGAGTCATGAGATGTGATTACAGGTCATAGGAATCTGGTCGTAACCAAATCAGAAACTTAGTATAAAGATTCTTCTCTAAGTACGAGTGGCTCACTATGTGTCGCAAGTATAGGTTACAAGTCATGAGGTGAAATTGTAGGTTGTCCAGTATCTAACCTATTTGAGTTCTATGTTGCCTACGATTGGAGCTTACGAGTTATAATGTCTTGTTACGAGTTGTGTGGTTGACTTGTAAGGTTGATAGTGTAGGAGGGTTTTGGTCACTATCTTGGTTACGACTCATGATTATGAGTCATAAGAAGTGGTATGAGTCAATAGTTGACACGTAGTCAAAGGCAACACTTTTTCAACTTTTAAGTTGGGGGAACTTTAGATATTTCCCACTTTAAGTCCATAGACCCCATGACTTAAAACCTTTTTGGGACTTTATTATAACATCATTGCCAATAAAACACTCCCAAAATTCTCTCTCCAACCCTCTGTTCAAGCTAAGGTTAGGGTTTCAAAGAAAGTGATCATCTAGGGTTCTAAGGGTGCTATCTTTTCAAAATTTCTTGGAATTTCAGGCATGTTGCTCCTCCCTCATTGTTATTTTATTAAAAGCACATGTTTTAATGTATGACTTTCATGGTATTGTTATGGTTTTGAAATATAGGTTGGGGT